>NW_026605752.1:0-34058 GCF_945859685.1 Eupeodes corollae | reverse complement strand
CCATTCGAGAGATGGCTTTGCTACTTCGTTCCTCACTTGGCCCAAAGAAACCGCGCTTAGCAAGAGTAATTCTTGGTTTGTTCTCAGCGCTGGTGAAGTTTGCGTTCATAGTGGAGCCTAGGCAGACGAGGTCTTTAACTACCTAAAAGTTATGTCTGTCGATGGTGAAGTTTGTGTTGTAGGTCTTGATGATGTACTTTGCCGTAATTAACCGTTAAACCCATTTTTACCGCTTCTCTCTCATTACTCACAAAAGCCTGTTTGACATCACGCTAAGTTCTTCTGATTATGTCAGTATCATCAGCTTAAGCTTTTAATTGGGCGGATTTCTTAATTGGACAGAATTTTGACGTGGGAGCTCAATGAATATTTTAAAGAAATCCTATGACAGCGCATCACCTTATCTAAACCCTTCTTTAATATAGAAGGGTTCTGTTAAGTTTTTCCATGGTCATCCTGCACAAACGGGCGAATTTTGCCGAGATGGCAAACCAAGACATGTCTCTATACAGCTTGTCCCTGTACTTGCGGTCATACGAGGCCTTGAAATCGAAGAAGAGATGGTGGGTGTCGATTAAATGTTCTTGAGTTTTTACCAGGATTTTCGTAATGTAAATATTTGATCAATTGTGGAATTTCCTGGTTACGTATTACGGAAGAGAAGATTTTATAGGCGATGCTAAGTAGACTTGTAGTGTTTCACGAATCAAACAGAGCTAATAAATTCAAATAAATAGTTCACTGCAAAAGCAACAGATGGAGACGATGCGGCAGGAAGAAATATCTTTCTATCTCCATTTAGTATCCATTTAGTTTGTTCAGATTTATATACTTTTTGTAAACCAACACGCAGGGTGCATATGTTTTCTGATAAACTTAAAATAAATAATTCGCGAGAATCTTTCATTGTTAAAATACATTTAAATATATACAAAATAAAATAATATTATTGTGCCTTGTTGAAAAGTAAAATTGTTGTTTTAATAATAAAGGATCAAGAAACAATAGACTGATGAATAGGGTGATTCATTTCCTCAAAAAAATTTTTTTCTCGGCGCTCAACCAAAATATTAATCTACCTGTAGAAAAAAAAATGTTCACCAAGGTAGAGCTCTTAATATCAATTTTAAGTACTTACAGTTTAAATTTAAAGTTTTCCCATATAAAATACATGTAAAAAAAATATTTTTTTTTTAAATTTCTAATGCTCGCCCGCTTTTTACAATATTGTGAATCGGTTTTATGGACCTTATAGGGAATTTCACGCTCTTTAAAATTGTCTTTATGTTTTTTTGTGTAACTCGTAGTGGTTCGCCAGTAGGAGTCATCAAAGTTCAATTTTTTGAATGAACATTTTTTTTTGCAATTTTTTTCAACAATTCGCAGAAAATAGTGAAAAAAAAGAGCTGAATCGTAAAAAAAATCTTTTAACAAATATTTGAAGAATTTACGGCCATTTTTATATCTTAAAACGTAAGTAATTGATAAATATTAACCAATTATGCTATTTAAATTAATTTTTCTTATTTACTATCGATATAATTGCCAAAAAAGAGGTTAGAAGGTTTAAAAACTGTAATTAGATACACTGAAGAATATTAAGGAACAATTAAAACACTACACTATTAAACACAAGTAACGGCAGAAATTTTATATTATGATAGTAATTTGAATAAAGTTTATTGAAAACTTGGTTTATTTTGTTAGAATATTAGCGTTACTTTGTTGTCGGACTAATCACTTAATACAACAAACAATACATTTTGGGGTTAAGTATAACATAAAGCATCAAACCCGTTTACAAAGACAATAGAGTCGCTAACGTCATACTAATTAACTAGAGCAATCATAAATTTGTAACAAATGCTTTCCCAACCAAATAATTATCATTATTTTTTTACTTTAGTTAGAATATGCCATCACAATATTATTTAATGCAATTATTCAAATAGCAATTTCTACTTATACAACATTGAAGCAAATAAAGTTGACAATAAAAACAATTTACTTTTTCGTTAATTTTAGAATTTTGCTCAAAAAATTGAATAACCTTCATTTATATTTGTTGCTATATAACGGGAATGTTGAAAAATTGCAGAATCTAAGTTGCAATCGTATATTTGTTGTTTTTTTATGAATTGATGTGATATGTTTATATTTATTTTTAGTCAGAAATCATAATAGCTCTGGAAAAGTTATTGTTGTAGAGAATTATATCGATAGTAAATAAGAAAAATTAATTTAAATAGCATAATTGGTTAATATTTATCAATTACTTACGTTTTAAGATATAAAAATGGCCGTAAATTCTTCAAATATTTGTTAAAAGATTTTTTTTACGATTCAGCTCTTTTTTTTCACTATTTTCTGCGAATTGTTGAAAAAAATTGCAAAAAAAATGTTCATTCAAAAAATTGAACTTTGATGACTCCTACTGGCGAACCACTACGAGTTACACAAAAAAACATAAAGACAATTTTAAAGAGCGTGAAATTCCCTATAAGGTCCATAAAACCGATTCACAATATTGTAAAAAGCGGGCGAGCATTAGAAATTTGAAAAAAAAAAATATTTTTTTTTACAGGTATTTTATATGGGAAAACTTTAAATTTAAACTGCAAGTACTTAAAATTGATATTAAGAGCTCTACCTTGGTGAACATTTTTTTTTCCACAGGTAGATTAATATTTTGCTTGAGCGCCGAGAAAAAAATTTTTTTTGCGGAAATGAATCACCCTACTGATGAATCTATAAATGATGCAGTAAAGCGGGTCCTTTTTTCGGAATCGGGCAAACAATACTGAGGTTCCATTCATCGGGCATGCTTTCTTCCGACCATATCTTACAGATAAGTTGGTGCATGCACCTAGCCAAATTATAGCTAGGAGACTGATCCTGTTAACTTAACACTCCTTCGTGTGCTATATAACTCGTAGCTGCGTAGGACATAGGCCAGAAGTAATATACCTATTAAAAAAAGTTAATGATGTCTGTCTACCAGATCATATTAATAAGAAATTCATTATTTCTATACTTCTTAATAGTGTTAATTTAAATATGTTCAAGCTCTTAAAAAACATCCTATATTTGTAACTAAGTTGCATTCCGTAAATCGTTTTAACTCTATGAACAAATTAAGGAACTGTCGTTTTAAGAAGTTACTTACATTTGGCTATCATTAGAAATTCAGTTCACCTATAATAAAGTATCCATCCTCTTAAACAAAATACCTTCCTGGTCCTTCTCAATCACACAGACCGGTCTTATGGTCATTTTTAAAAGGTTCTATTAAATATCCATAATGCACAGACCATCATCATACACACACATATATTTTGATGACAAAGAAAAAAAAAGAAAACTAAATCGAAAATTTAATTTTGTAAAATATATATTTTGGTACCACAACCGCAACCGTGTGTGTCCTTTTGTGAATAATCTTAAAATCGATAAAGATAAGAGGACTAACGAACTTCATACATTATATGAAATTTTTGGTCGGGGTCGTTTATATATTCCCCCAGGGACCTTAACTACGGTCATACCTCATACTTACTTATGTATAAAAGAAAATTACCTTGCAGTAATCAACTAACCATTTTGGGTGTCCTCCAGTTATCCATCAACCACTAGGATGCCTTTTTAGATGGGCCTCCTAAACGAATTATATATCCATTTTTATTGCTCGACTGCTATATTTATGTAGTATGGAAGGTAGCTATACCTTCCGCATGATGGCATACTATGGTGGAAGTTGGAACTGGTGGCACAGCAATGCGATAGATATAGAGTGGTGTTGGGAAGATGAATAATCTACTAATGCTTCTAGGGTTTCGTGTATTATGTTGTCTTTAGGGATTCTCCAGGAAAAGACATCTGAAGACACACGAAAATGTAGATGCGGGAAAGGAATGATTTATTATGAGTCCACCATTCAGTAGGTAAAGGTATATAACATTATATATGTAGAGGAACTTCCACAACCGCAACAAACTGGGTCATTAATCGTCGACAATCCAATGTTGTGCATATCCATCTATATAACTAGGTTTTATGTATAAAACTGTATACACTATCATTTAGCTGAAGACAGATTTACCTACCTTTTAAATTGATCCACAAAATTATTAAAGTCGGGAATTATGTCTTAGAATTGCGTGAGAGTAGGTTTGGTGTGTATAGCAATGTTTATGTATTTGAATGGGAATTGGGCTCCATACCGATATATTACTCAAGGGGATAGGAATGAACTATACATAACATTATATTATGAAGAGTACGCCTTGGGGGACTTTTCTTAAGGGAATTAGGTGATGTATGAAATGTCTTTCCTTATCATTATCATGTGTTTTTGTGAAGATGCATAAAATGGTCAGTTTTTTAAATAAAAAACATTCAATTCGAGAGGATATATGAAAAGGATAAAAAGTTTATATAAATATAAAACTGAAATATTGCACTAACCGAAATATCAATTTTTGAACAGAAGTCATTTGGATTTTTTTATTGTTATCTATTGCTGGATATCTTTGCTAGATGTATACTTTTTTGACCAGCTTTAAAAGCTTACGAATTATATTTTTACGATTTGAAATCAAATGGATTTAGCATTAATCTGTTTTCCCAAAAAAATAACAATGATAAAATAAGTTTGATTTTTGAAGAAGAATCACAACTCCGGACCAAAAAGCGAACCAAACAGTGACTTTTTAAGGATTTATTGGTCTGCTTTCAATTACTTGAGGATTTTAAGAACCCCCAATACCAACATTGTGATTATTAACATACCCAGCCAGTGAGAATTGTGCTTCTTCGTGTGTTTGAAAAATCATTTTCCACAGCCTGTTGTTCAAGAACCCGTTCGACGTATCTACGACATTGTGGAAGGCCAGCTGGCTTCAGTTGTTGTGTGAGTTGGCCTTTATATGGACTTTAAACAGTGAATTTTATTCTCAATCTTATCTGTTTTGGTTTTGGACATTTTTTTATTCCCATAGGAAGTTATTGTAATTAAAAACCTAAACAAAATTTAACAAAAGTTGGTAAAAATTGATTTTCGACTTAAACATCTTTTCAAAAATTTTAAATATTGGCTTCAAATTAATTTTATCTTATAAGAAATATTGTTTTCAACATTCGATAAAATGAAAAAAAATCGAATTGACAGTTTTATTTGCAAAAAAAAAAATAAAAAAAAAAACAATACTAAAACTTGGTAAAAATTTACTTTCGACTCAACTAGCTCTTCAAAAATTAAAAAAATTGGCTTAAAACTTATTTTTTTTCACATTTGTTCATAAAAAATAAAATCTACAAAAATTAGTACGCAAATTTTTTAAAAATTGATACGAGTAGGTACATATAGACAAACTTTTAAGCAAGACAAATCGACAGACGGGATGGGAAGTTATCAGTGTGGGTCGCATCCCTACCTCTTTTTTAAAGTTTGCCATTTGATAATGGAAATATTATTATATATTTATTAGCGTTGGTTGCTGATCTTCTAGGACGATCATGATGACCATAATATAAAATAAATAAAATAATCTTATTTTTTACAAAATGGCAATTGCACAATTTACATAGATATGGTTTCGATAACCTACTGATGTCAATAATATGGATATATATACGAGCCTACAATAAGTTGAAATTATTAAAATTGTCTACCGAAATTCGGAGTCAGTGGCTTCATCGTTACTAGCGCTACGTCCAATGTATGGTCATTATGATCGTCTTAGAAGATCAGCAACCAACAGTCTATTAGAAAAATTTAGATCCACAGGCACAATACAAAATGTTCCCGTTCCAACGAGATAAAGAAGTGCTCGTGTGGTCGAGAATATTGCTGCTGCTGAAACTTCACTTGGAGAAAGCCCAAATGTGTCTCTCACATGCCATTCTCAAAAGATCATCCTCACAAGATTAAATCGACGCAAGAACTGAAGCCGCATGACCACCAGAAGCGTTGTACGTTCGTGAATTGGGCTGAGTAACACCTTGAAAATGCTTCGGATTTTTATCGAAAAATCATCTTCAGCGATGAGGTTCATTTCTGTTCAGCAATCCACACGTACTCAGTGAGTCATCATTAAAAAAAATTAAATTGAGTGGCGCAACAGTCCGTTGTGAACTAGGGGCTAATAACTTACAATTCTCAACCATTGCTGTGTGCGAGTACTGTTGTCAGGAATGGAAGGGACCTACAATTTTAGGCCGAATCCGAACGTCTAATTTGGGAAAGTACTTTTTCATGACAAGAATTACTCTTTAAGGATTTGTCAATTCCTCGCAAGAGGCAGTACCCGCGAAAATTATTTTTTTTTTAAATTAAGGTGGCACAGACAGGGATTGAACCCAAGACCCTTTGCATGACAGTCCAACGCACTAACAGTCAATGTTAACCGAATATTTTTGGCCCCGATTGGATTATATGGACTTGAAAGACATGTGGCACCATGGTCACTAGCTGGACTTAATTCTGATTTGGTGTTTTTATAATAATTTGTTTTTAATAAGTCATTTCATTACTTCTGGTGGTAGTATGTTATGAATTCGGATTGAAAGATGGCGAAATTTATTTATTTATTATCAGAGGATACTAAAATAGTATGCAAAATATCGGTATTGGTTTCGATGTGGGACATTTGTCTGGAAATCCCACTTCGAATAATTTTATTATCCTTTTGACGAGCTTCTAAGACATCTTCCGAAAGCTGTATGATAGCCATTTGCAAAGTGTCTATCATGTCAGCTCCGTACACCAATATTTTGTGAACAATTATTGTGGGCTTATAATACCAGATATATTTTTTGATGCCAAGCTCAGTTCATAATGCTTCCTACAAAAGCTTGTTCTTTTGTTTAAGCGCCAATTTTTCTTTAAACCCTCTGCAGTCAAATAAAGCATTTAAAAATCTATGCAGCCGAAAAAAAACAACTTTTTCTCAACAACTCTACATTAAATCTTGTACAAGGCAGAGACCCTAGAGTGTTTTGGGCTAATGTGCGTATTTTTAGTCGCCTGTTATTTGCATTAGTGCCGATCAAATGGCATCGTATTTCGAAACACTTCTTCTGGCGGATCCAAATCAAATATCTATAAGCTTTGCGTTACCGTTCATTCACATTGAAGAGTTAGATGCTCCATTCTCCATGCATGAACTGCTTATTGCATTAAATAAAATGAAAGACAGCAAAGCTCCGGGTTTAGATGGCATCCCGGCTGAGTTTAACAAAAATGCCAGCTCACGATTTCTTCAAAATATTTTAGTTTTGTTTAACAGAATTTTTGATAAGGAAGATATCCCAAATTCTTTAGGGTCTTCATCTACCTCTGCAATTTTTAAAAAGGGTGACCCAAACCTTCCTGAAAACTACAGGTGAATTTCTGTCCTTAGTTCACTTCGGAACCTATTCACTCAAATTCTTTACTTTAGACTTGCTAGTTGGGCTGAAAGAAATAATAAAATAAGCTGTTTCCAAGCTGGGTTTCGTGCTAATCTCTCCACAGTGGACCAAATCTTTACTCTCACTAGAAGCTTTATAGAGAAGAAAACAAATCTTTATGCATTTTTCGTTGATTTTAAAGCAGCCTTCGATACCATCAACCAAAGCTCATTATTATTTAAACTTTCATGTATCGGTCTATCAACAAAATTTATAAAAATTTATGAGCAACTTCTTTCAAATACGACAGCTGTGGTTAAAAATGGCATGAACACGTCGAAACAATTTAGGTCAGAAACAGGTGTCCCACAGGGTTGCATTTTGAGTCCCTTGGTTTTCTCGCTCTTTATAAATGACTTTGAAGATAATATACCAGGTGGTGTTGTTTTTGGTGATCTAGTTATCAAGGTGCTCCTTTATGCGAATGACCTTGTTATTTTAACTGATAATCCTGTGACGCTTCAACTCCAAACTAACAAGTTAAAACAATATTGTGATTTGTGGGAACTTCAAATAAATACTGCGAAGTCCAAGATCATGATATTCAGACACCATAATCGCAGTGCACCTAATGACCGTTCTTGGAACTTGAGCGGTTCAAATATAGAAGTAGTGAAGGACTTTAAATATCTAGGTTTTACAATAACACACAATCTGAAGTTTCGAAGTCATATAAGAGATAAATTGACCGCAGCAAAAGCAGCTATTAACTGTATGTGATCAAATTTGTTCAATAACAAAAATATAGATCCGGCTTCGAAATTTAAAGTGTTTGATTCAACCGTTAAAAGCTGCCTTTTCTATGGAAATGAAGTTTATGGCTACATGCAATTTGACGAAATAGAAACTATCCAAAGATATTTCTTCAAGCGAATCTTTAGACTCCCATCTAATACCCCCAATTATGCCATACACGTTGAGTCGGGACTACCACCAATTTTTTTAAAGAATCTTAAAGCCAATGCAGACTAAATAATCAAAGTCATGCAAAGATCTAACAACAATTTGCAGAAAAGGATTCTCCTAACAGCGTTACGCTACAGATACACACCTTTTAAAGATTGGAGTGATTTGGCCTCAGAACATAACTTTCCTTTGACGTTTTGTTTGGATAATCTAGATTCGTGGAAGAATGAACTTTACGATTGTATTTCTGTTATAGATGACAACATTTTTCAGACATTTCTCAATCGGGCAAGTCCGAATCTAGATCATTATACAGTCAACTTAATTTCTCTTTGGGAAAAGCAAATATTTTTGAACCGAGTTCACTTTTGTTGAGATAAGTCTGATATTTAAGGTTCGCACGGAGATGCTTGAGCTTAACTATAGACCTCACAGAAATGATATAAATCCTAACTGTACATTATGTAACCTCAATCAAATTGAAAATGTTTTCCACTTCCTAGCGTTATGTCCGATCTTACAAGAGATCCGGCGTTTATATTTCAATAAGAGCTTCCTTTCGTTTGAGGACTGTCTTGGAGTTTTGAATGGTGAGGGTGGTTGGAAACTTCTTATCCGTTTTTTCTATGAAGCTGTTGCGTATAGAAATTCATTCGTGGACCTCTAATGTAATGTTCAGTTTAATATAATTTTGTTTTAGCTAAACTAAAAGCCCGTTTCACTGTTCATATTGAAAGTCATTTACTGCTCTTTACTTTTTTATGTATCTAAATATCAATGATTAAACCTAAAAGTTACCAATAAGCTTAACTATACCAACCTAATATTTATTTCAAGATATATGTTAGTAGTTTTTCTTTCGCTAAACTAAAAGCCTGTAACATTTGTTATTTTCAAATCAATTAAATCGTTCAATCTGGCATACTTAATCATAATCAGAATCTTAATCATAAATTATTTTGTAAATTGTTAATTTTTATTATAACAGCTAAAAAATAACTTCTCTCTCAATGTTTAAAATTTAAATATAACCAGCAGACGGCTTAATAGCCATGCTTGTAAATCTATAAAATGTAAGTGAGTCTGTATTTTTGTGAAGACAAAATAAAGATAACAATAATAATAATTATTAAACTCTCTGCCCTGCCAGTTGTTGTTTTTAATTTTGACTGATATACGAGTATGTATAAGAGCTTCGATTAATCGTATTTACACGTGAAGGGTTTGCAATCCAAACGAATAAGATCACGATTATTTATATCTTTAGGCGAAGCTTTGCATATATAGCAAACTGAGCTAGCCCTGTTATCCATCACAGCATTGTATCTACTATTGTTTGTAAAATTATGCTTGAAGTTTCAAGGTTGTTAATTTCAGCTCCCGAGTTAGTCTATAAGTGATCGTTACCAGTTTCGTTTTTTTTTAATTCTAAGGGAACTATGCACGTTAACTATATCGGTAGCACTCGGTTCTGGATTTACTAATAAGTTTTGTATATATCGTGGGTGCCCTCCACTTTCATCTGAGCCTCATTTCCAATAACACACGAACGAATCGGCACTGGAATACGATGGAAAGGAATCTCAAACACTTTCTAAAGCCATGATTCTTCACTCACTCGGTAACTAATGTCTTCAAAAAGTTTTCATTCAATGTAAAGGAAAAGATGTCTCCACGTTACAAAGGCAAATGTCGCCTAAAAAAGAAAGGTTGCGCGATATAGCGGCACTTAAATTTAGGTTTGTTTTAAAGGCAATATTAAAATCATTCAATGACAAAAATTTTTAATTTTAACTCCAAATTACTTTTTTTTCACAAAGTTTTCAGCAAATGGTAATTTTGTTTGTTTGAATAACTTGTTAAATATTGAAATACTTACCTGTAGTAGATTCTGACATCTTGTCTTCAACTAATTCCAAAACATTCATTTCAATTAAACTACCGTAAACGCTTGCTAACACTTGAAATTCAAATTCGCATGTAAATGAAATTGAAATGCATTTCATTACGAAGCTTTGCTTTGCCAAACTAACGGATAAAATTGAAAAAAAAACTACAGTTTCTTGCTATTTGAGTAATAGGTTTAATGATTAACGGCTTTTTGTTGACATCAAAAGCCAAACAAAATCTTATTTGGACCACGGTGCGGCTCCACAAGCCACACAGCGAATTTGACAATCAATTTATTTGAAATCAAGTTTAGAGAACGTGTTATCTCACGAAATGGTCCAGTAGTTTGGCCACCTTGGTCATGTAATTTGACGCCGTTAGACTATTTCCTGTGGGGCTACATCAAGTCTATGGTCTATGCCAACAAGCCAGCGTTGATTAATGAACTTCGTACAATTATCGAAAGTGATATTGCAGCAGTATCGGCTGATATACTTGAAAACCGTCGAAGCGTTTAGACTTCTGCAATTATGCCCGTGGTGGCCATGGAAAAGAAATCGAGTTCCACACATAATAGCGTTGAACGCACTTTCACAGGAATCAAGAATTTCATTTATATCCAAAACCGTCTTTGATTCATTTAAAAAAAAACTTTTATGGTGCTCTTATTGAAAAACCCGATATAACTTAAAATGATGTTTTGTAATTGCAAGAATATAGATGTGGAACTTGGAAGATAGAAAAGGTTGCGATATATAAAAATTATAGTTCCTGGGGTTCTATATCATATCTTATGCATTCTTGTTTTCCAGTTTAATACCTCACATTCTGAAGTGAAACCCTTATTTTACTGGACTTCATAGGAAGAGCGGAATGGAAGTCTCTTAGAAAAACAGCCACAGAGTTCATTAATCCCTTGAATTTCTAAAAGAATCTAACTATTTATCAATTTGCTGAAGCACCAGCACTGTTCCAATTTGTTTATTTATCCCATCACTCGTGTTGCATGCAAATGGCTGAAAAAATAATATCAATTATTCCCTCTATGACTTGCAAACTATCGCCTGTTCGAAACAGAAAGAGAGAGATATGTCATCATAAACACATCCGTTTGCACGTCAACTTGAAACCGTTTGCGCGTTTTGCTTGCTGCTGGCTCCTGGCCTGGTTGATGCATGTCCTTTTTGTATGTAAATTGTTTTTATTTTTTTTATTTTGTAACTCATAACTCCTAAAAATAAATGTTTGTATCCGTTAGAGCTTTGGGTTGCATTTTTATGCCGTCGCGTCCGCCGATGGCATTATTATTACTACTTCATGCAATTTGTTACTGACACGGCCAAATCCCGGTTCTCGCATATGATGCGTTATATTTTTGTTCCGCCCCAAGTCACGATTCTATTCGAATATGTTTATTTTTTGAAAGTTTTGTGCAGCGGAATGCTTGCATGTTTTTCAAGTGACTAGCTTCAGCTATACTCTACACCAAACCACTCCATTTTAGGTACAGAAATACGTACAGATACAAATGACCAAGCTCTAGATACAAATGTATATTGTATATATTAGAGGGGACTGGTTGACAAACGACAAACTAAAAATTGCGCGAAAATTGCATTCAAAAGTCATCTTTTTCGCAGCACAACATGTTCTAAAATATACATATAAAAATGTTGTGTTTCTTTTTGTTTTATTGTTTTGTTTTTTTAAATGAATTGAATTTATGATTTTTTGAAACAAAAGTGGATACGATAGGGCTTAGGCATCAGAGGTCATGTGTTAAAGTCATCATGTCTGCTCTAATTGAAATGGATTTCAACATTAACTGATGTGTAGGAGAGTCTGCAGTTTTGAAGGTCCATAAAAAGTAAGAAATATAAATAGAGATAGACAGTCGACAGTCGACAGTGGACAGTGAACAAGGACATGGCTAGAATATGGTTGTTTATTTTTTAGAAAAATAATAATTTTTTGTACGGTTTTTAAGGTCATTTGCACAGGAGCTCAGTTTCAGTCGTTAAAGACAAATTGACAGATGAACACATTTGAAGAGTCAGATCAATTTGAAATAGGAACAATAAAGGATAGCTAACATAATACAATAGGAACCTTGATAATTAACCTTACATTTAGTAAATTCGACTTAATTTCCTTTGAATTGTCGAATTATCCAGCCGAATCTCTTGAGCTACTGATGAAGACGCAATTTCCGGGTTGCGAGAGTAATAACCTCGAATCGCTTGAAACCACAGAGCTAAACGTAGCTCATGTGGAGCAGGTCAATCCCGTTATAACCAGAGAAAATATTTTATGGGCCATCAATACTTTTTCTCCATATAAATCCCCAGGCATGCATACTGCCAGTTATGCTTCAAAAGGTGCATGATGTGGCAGCTCCATGGCTTAAAGAATTTACTCTTGCCACCTTCCTAGACAAAGAAGGTGCTTTTAACAACGTCCTTACAGAATCCATAGAAGAATCGCTCGTTAAGTTCGGTGTAGAAGACTTTATTCGAGAATGGATTATTTCCATGCTCTCTGAGCAGGAAGATTCGAGCCACTCTAAGCAATACAATCGCAACAAAACACGTGAGTAGGGGGACACCCCAGGGTGGTGTCCCTTCACCTCTTCTATGGCTTCTGGTCATGGATACAATTCTCGTTAAATTAGAGAGATGTGGAGTGAAGGCGGTAGCATATGCGGATGATTAGGTGCTATTGGTGTCAGGAAAGTACACCTCTGTGAAATCACGGAGTTGGCTTTGAAGAAAGTTAGCAGCTGGGCCACGAGTTGTGGACTAGGAGGTAACCAAAGTAAAACTGAACTATTGCTCTTTACCACCAAAACTAAAGTACCGCCCTTCACGCTACCTCGACTCAACGGTCAAATCCTATCATTGCCTTCCAGTGCAAAATATTTGGGAGTTATACTCGACCCTAAACTAAACTGGAAACTAAATATTGAAGTACAGGTTAAGAAAGCCTGTGTTGCCTTCTACGCCTGCAGCAAAACTTTCGGAAACAAGTGGGGACTTCAGTCGACAATGATTTTATGGACGTACACAGCCGTAGTACGTCCAATTTTAACATATGGTTCGATTGTGTGGTGGCCTGCTCTTAGCAAAGCCTATAATATTAATAAGCTAAAGAAGGTCCAGAGAACAGCTTGCGGGGGCACTCCAGTGGCAATGCGTACTTGCCCAACGGACGCCTTAAACGTTATTTTGGATCTTCTACCAATCGACCTTTTTATTAAATACATAGTTTTCTGCAGCACTATTAGGCTGAAGGAATCAAAAAGCTGGTTGTCAAAACCTTATGGTCACAGCAACACTACGAAATTAATTCCCTCAGATATTATCTCGGTAGACACTGACTACTGCACTCCTACTTTGAGCCTAAGTAAGGGTTTTAAGGTTATTTTCCCATCCAGAGAAGATTTGGAGGATGACATCGTGTCGAAAGGTTTCGACACAACCATCTTTACTGATGGCTTAAAGATGGAGTGCGGAGTTGGTTCTGGGATCTTTTCTGAGTCCCTAAATGTAGCCAAATCCTTTACGCTTCCTGACTTTGCTAGCGTTTTTCAGGCTGAACTGCTGGCAATAAGGGAGGCATGGAAGATACTTAAAGAAAACCCAAACAAAAACCGAAATGCGACTATCTTTACAGACAGTCAGGCAGCTGTCAAAGCCATTAACTCGGCCATATCCTCATCTAAATTGCTCCAGCAATGTCGCGATGAGTTTGCGAACCTGAATATTAACCTCGGTGTCACCCTGATCTGGGTTCCGGGCCATAGTGGTATCGTGGGAAATGAACTGGCTGGCAAGGATCGGCCCTTCATAGCTCACTTGCGGAAATGGTTAACATTCCTCTTGGTGCTATGAAGAGTAAAATCATTTCTATCTAAAAAACTGAATCAAACCGAATGTGGAGCAATTTACCCAACTGCATTATATCTAGGAAGATATTGCCCACCTATAACAAAACCCGTACAAACGATCTTCTATGCAGGCCAAGGCAAGACACCGGACATTGGCCTACAGGAGTTCATGCAGAGAAGTTGGGTATCTCTTACAACACCTTTTGCCGTAGTTGAAGTGACCAAAGAGAAAGTGAAACGATAATCCATTTCCTCTGCAAATGTCCTGCTTTGGCAAACACCAGAATGAAATGCTTGGGAAAAGCATTCTTTCAAGAACTCGATGAGCTATCTGAGACAAAGATTAGAGACCTAATCTTTTTCCTCAATGCGACAAAATGGCTCTAACATAATCGCTATGAAGCTTCTCTATCAATCTATCCCTTTCAATCAAAGGTCAAACGAGTTTTTGGTATCAAAACGGCGCACTACAGCGCTAATTGGATCTCAGGCTAAGTTGCCTTGAGATCGACATTTCTACCTATCTACCTAGGTCTGGAATATCAATCATTATATCATAAAAGTGATATTGGCTCAAAATAGATTTTATTTTACAGATCATAAAACTAGGATTCACAGAAAGAGCTGCAAACAAAATGTAGGCAGTGATTGAAGGCTACTTAAAGTTTACGTTGGTATAAGGAATGTACATAAGTATTGATACGTACTTCCAAATGCGCCCACTGTTTCAAGAGAAGTTAGTTGCGAGCCTGTCAGAAACAATGCGAGACTTCAAAATCTTAACTTGTGTCAAATAGCCAACGAGGTTTTATCTTTCTTCTGCTGCCGACTTCTAACCTATCTGGTCATAAACGTATCTGTTTCTTAACACTTAAATAAACTTGAATTCTTTTATACTTAATTGAGTATTTCTTTTATTTTATTGGAAGAACGTAAATATAAGTACCCACGCAACATACACAATAAGTATGAACAAGTTCAGAGTATGTTATTGGGGGTAAGATTAGACTTTAAAAAGCCATGTCAACTACAGCTACATGCTTTCAACAATTCTCGTTGTGGTCATTTAAATGATGTAGTGTTTCACACATATTTATATCAACATTATAATAAAAAAAATATCTTATCTATGTTTTATTTACGTTTACCTTTGCATCCGCAAAATGGATAAATCTGTATTTATTATTTTTTTTAAAATTATGCTACTTGTTTCTCGTAAGCAAACTTAACAAAGAATCTCTGATGCGACAAACACTGATAACTCCCATCCCTGTCTGTCTATATGTCTTGCTTAAAAGCTTGTAGGTTTTCGTGTTGGGTAGAAATAGTTGTCAGTTGAATTATTCTTAGAAATTTTAAAACTACCAACAATATTTTGTATATAAAGAAAAACTTTAGTTTGAAAATATATAAATTTTCTGTGAAATAAAAAAAGCTTAAAGACAATATTTTTAATTTTTGAAAAGATATTTGAGTCGAAGATCAATTTTTACGAACTTTTGAAATGCTTTTTTTAGGTGTTTATGTTTTTTTAAAAAACTTTCAATTCGATTTTTTAAAAAATGTATCTAATGTTTAAAACAATATATCTCATAAGAAAAAATAAGATCTAACCCAAAATCTTAAAGTTTTGAAAAAATATTTAATATTTATACTTTTGTTAATTATTTTTTAGGTTTTTAATTTTTTGTATGAAAACTGTCAATTCGATTTTTCTCAAAATATTACTCAATT
Source organism: Eupeodes corollae (assembly GCF_945859685.1). Taxonomy (NCBI): domain Eukaryota; kingdom Metazoa; phylum Arthropoda; class Insecta; order Diptera; family Syrphidae; genus Eupeodes; species Eupeodes corollae. Next base: position 18,193 of record NW_026605752.1, on the reverse strand, counting down.
TTGACACCAATATTTAAAAAAATAAAATTCATTTTAAGCCAATGCTCAAAGTTTTCAAAAGTTATTTAAGAAGAAAATCAATTTTTACTAACTTTTATTAATTTTTTTGTTTAGGTTTTTATTTTTGTAAAATAACTTTCAATTAGATTTTTCTAAACAATTTCGCGAATGTTCAAAACAATATTCCTTATAAGATAAAAGATGATTAAAGCTAATATCTCAAAGTTTTGAAACCATATTTGAGTCAAAGTCAATTTTATTGGTTATTGGTTCGTGAGATATTTAGGGTTAACCACGGTCAATGTCAACAGCGCTACATAACGATGATAACTATTTCTTGTGGCCCAAATTGAACCATATGAATCTAGATGACATGTGGTTATAGCAGGCCGGCGCGGCGGTACGTGTCACACAGCAAATGCCAAGAATGATATTTTCCATGAACGATTTGGTGGTAAGGTTATCCATTACAGTTGTGAACAGAACACAGTCCATCGCTCAAATTCACCCAAATCTATGCGTAGGAGTCATTAAAAATTGAAACTCTAGGATTCCTGCCACCGTAAGAAGCCCAGACAGGAATTACATTGATGTCAAATTGCACATTTAATGACATACATTAATACGTCACACACCATTTACCCGCCCTTTTTGAAAAACCCCTAAGTTGTACCTTGGCAGTTGTCAACATTTTAGGGAACGTTTAAGTTAATGGCATTGACAACGATTTGTCTTGCTTAAAAGTTTGTCTATACGTACTCGTATCAGTTTTTACCAAATTTGCGTACTATTTTTTGTAGATTTTATTTTTTATGAAAAAACGGACTTTTAGATTTTTATTTAAAAATTTACTGAATATCGAAAACAATATTTTCTGTGAAATAAAATAAGTTAAAATCCAATATTTTTAATTTTTGAAAAGCTATTTGAGTCGAAAGTAAATTTTTACCAAGTTTTAGTATTGTTTTTTTTTAGAGCTTTATTTTTTGTAAAAAAACTGTCAATTCGATTTTTTTCAAAATTTTATCGAATGGTGAAAACATTATTTTTTATAAAATAAAATTAGTTTGAAGCCAATATTTCAAACTTTTGAAAAGATATTTGAGTCGAAAATCAATTTTTACCAAATTTTGTTAATTTTATTTCGGTTTTTATTTTTTTGTAGAAAAACTGTCAATTTGATTTTTTTTTACATTTTTCAGAATGTTGAAAACAATATTTCTTATAAGATAAAATAAGTTTGAAGCCTGAATTTCAACTTTTTTAAAAGATATTTAAATCGATATTCAATTTTTACCAACTTTTGTTAATTAATTTTCTGTTTTTTTTTAAACTGTCAATTCGATTTTGTTCAAAATTTTACTCAATATTGACAACAATACTTTTTTAAAGAAAAAATTAATTTAAAGCCAATATCTCAAAGTTTTGAAAAGATATTTGAGTCGAAAATCAATTTTTACCAACTTTGAGTAATGTTTTTTTTTAGATTTTTATTTTTTATAAAAAAAACTGTACAATTTTGGAGGTGACAAATTTTTTTTTCAGTTTTATTGATTTATAAAAAAAACCGTTAGATGGATTTTTTTTTAAATATATTGCTTTGATATAACGTTACATTTTTTAATATAAAATTTAATTCAAGTCTCTATCATTTTTGGTTCGTAAGAAAATTAGGGTTAACCAAAATTTTCACGCAATTTTCGTGAGAGCCCTTTCTGCATCTTTCTGCGTTTTTATCTGTATAACAAAATTTATTTGAAATCGATATCTCTTTTGGTTCTTGAGTTATGGACGACGAAAACAACGTCGCGAACGTACGGACATACGGACGTACGAACGTACGTACACACGCACGCACAAACATCTTTCTAAAAATCTTTTATTTCGACTCTAGGGACCTTGAAACGTCGAGAAATGTCAAAATTTTCAATTTGACAAATCGGACCCATTACAATAACTTCCTATGGGAAGTTAATAACGCCCGCCATCAGGATTAGCGCTGTTATTGAAAAATTAAACAAGCTGGTCTTTTTTCACAGACTTATATATTACAAGTAAGGTTGAGTTAGGTTAAGTACGTTGAAATGGAAATGATTCATTCAATATAAGTAAAACTATCATAAACTCATACGTTTCAATACGCTTGATATTGATATAAAATAACGACTGTCACTTTTTTGGGACTATTGGAGGCTTTAAAATCACATGTGGATTGATATCGTTCAAGATTCAACAATTAAATTTGTTTGCCAATGTACCAATTAATCCAGAAGTGTTTCCAGATGATTTTCGGATACAAATTAGTCTCATTTCGAACAACACTTCGTTATCTAGATAATTTCACAATACAACATTTCCTATTTATTGTGATGATATATTTTTACTAACTCTTAGCTATAGGGGGCTGTGAAATCACTTTTTTCGTTGAAATCAGGAAAATTTTTAATCTTTTTCCATTTATTTTTTGGGACAATCTTTATGAGAGCAATTAACTACGACCTAGTTGTGCATTTCAATTTGTTCTTGTAAAAAAACTGTCATATTTATTCGCTAAAGTCTAAATTATTTTGTTTTTAAACCAAAAAAATATGTTATCCTAGAAAAATATGAACCAGCAATCTAATGGGAAATCCAACCACAAAGTTAAAAATAGAACAACATACAAAATGTGTGAATGTTGGAAACATCCAAAACAAAAGTACTTGGGCAATTAAAACATACTTCAGTACACATTAAATGGACATTTACCATTTCTACTTCAGTATCGTGAAGAGACAACAACAAAAATTACCAAATAAAATTAAATCTTATTTTCTTTCCTCATTTCTATATTCGACGTGTTTTTTGAGTCGCCACTACGAAGTCGGATGATGATTCAACGTGTTCACACTCAGGTAAAAGAATAATAAATAGAAAAGCTTCAAAACAAGGATACTTTATGATTGTTATGGTCATCAAGTTTTATGGGCGCATAAAAAGTTTCCGCACTCGTTTTCCGTCTTTTGTCCGTCAGTTAGTAGGTATAAAAAGATGTACGTTACGAGTAAATGAAATCCTATGAATGTGAAGGAAGATAGTTTGGATACATTTTACAAATTATTCACACGGACGTCCTGTCCAAGGGATGAACTACAAAGAAAAAAACATAACCCACAAAATTTCTGACGCTTGTTGCTGAGTTTTAAGGATTTTTGCGAATTTCACTAACATTTATGGTCTAGTAGAGGAATTCTTGTTATAAGAAAGATTTAATTTTTTCACCAATGATAATTAAGTTATTTATTATGATTCGACTATTCTAACATTGCTTAGGGTGGTTCTTCGCATAGGTTAAGGTTAAGCAACCATCTTTATTTTTAAATTACCATCAGGAGGGATAATGGTGTGAATGAAAGTCATATTTTCCTACTGTATTAAGAATTCTAAAACTTTTCTTTGAATTTTTATCCTTCTCTTGAAGACGTCTCCAGAATGCAAACTATATTACACTTGTCGTCAACCAGATTGACCATATTGCGATCAACGCTAGACACGCCTCCACCATCATGGATGTCCAAACTTTCCGAAAATCTAACATCGATTCAGACCACTACCTCGTTGTAGTCAAGATTGCACGTTAGGTTTCCAGACCTAAGGTGAAACAGAAATATATGGGAAGTACAGAAATCTAGAAGTTTCTGTCGAATTGCAGTTGGGGGATGGTGTAGTCCGTGTGCTTTGGACTTGATTCTAAGTAACTTAGAATTACGGAGTGCCCAATGTTGTTGTTAGTCCACTGCGACGAAGCTTTCTCTAAAGCAGTCCACCATGCTGCCACACCGTACATTAAAATTGGTCAGATTAAGAATGTGTATAGCCAATGTGTGATTCTGGGTTGTAAGCCCCATTTATTACCAATAGCTTTTTTGCAAGAAAAGAGAGTTACAGTAGCCTTTTTTAACTCTTTCCTGTACGTTGCGTTTCCAATTTAGTTTTTTGTATAAGACAAGACCCATGTATTTAGCCTCGCTTGAGAATTTAAATTGGATTCCTTTAATATAGAGAGTAGTACCCTTGGCATGATGGTTAGAGCGTCGGACTGTCATGCAAGGGGTCTTGGGTTCAATGCCAGCCTGTGACACCTTAATTTAAAAAAAATTAATTTTCGCTGGTACTACCTCTTGCGAGGAATTGACAAATCCTTCGAGAGTAATTCTTGTCATGAAAAAGTGCTTTCTCAAACTAGCCAGTCGGATTCGGCCTAAAATTGTAGGTCCCTTCCATTCCTGACAACAGTACTCGCACACAGGAATAGTTGAGAGTTATAAGTCACTAGGCCCTGGTTCACAACGGACTGTTGCGCCACCTCATTTGATTTTTTTAATATAGGGAAGGTTGACAAAAGGAATTTTGTATCTCCTCGAAAATAAGACCAGATCGGTTTTGTGTGGGTTAACACCCAGTCCACACCGATCAACCCAAAGTATTAGTCTGTCTAAGGCAATTTATAAGAGTTCTTTTAAGATGATAAGATGCTTTCCTAAAACTGCTATAGCAACGTCGAGTCGTCCGCATAGGCTATCACTCTGAATCCTTCCGCATCAAGGTTAGTTAGGATTTTATGCACCACTAGGTTCCAGAGAAGAGGAGATAGAACACCATCTTGCAGTGTTCCTCTACTAACGAATCGTCTGCCAGAAGAATTAATTATTCTGCTAGTAAGCATTAAATGATTTAACTCCCGAAGCGAACTCTCTACATTTAGAGATGTCAGTGCAGATGTGATTGCAGATGTGTCCACGTTGTTAAAGGCACCTTCAATGTCAAGGAAAGCAACCATAGTGAACTCTTTATGATGGAGGGAATATTCGACGGTGGGTACATAAGTGTGTAACGCTGTTTCCACCGATTTACCTTTTCAGTAGGCATGTTGAGCCGAAGACAGAAGTCTTGTATCGATACGTGCCCTTAAATGGATATCAATCAATCTTTCCAAGGTCTTAAGAACGCATGATGATAGATTTATAGGTCGTAGACCTTTAGGATTGACTTGGGAGCATTTACGTGCTCTGGGTATAAAAACAACTTTAACTTCTCTCCATGCCGAGGGAACATGGACCAGGTAAAGACAGCTGGTAAATTTTGCCTCAAGGATTGATGCAATTATATCAGAAGTCTTTTGTAACTCGGCTAGTATTATTCCATCTGGTCCTGCAGATTTAAATGGTTTAAAGCTGTTGAGAGCCCATTGTAGTTGTTCCTTGTGATCAGACCTTATGAATATGTTGTATTGGAACTTGAACGTGTATGATTGTTGCAAGTTTGGGTAAGAGAACTACCATGAAAGTCAGTAGTAAGCTCAGCGATTCATTACTTCAATTTGTCCAGGAGCCGTCTGCATTTTTGAAGCAGGTTGCTATCGCTGGATTAGTTGAAAGAATTATCCAAAGCCTAGAGGCTTCAGAAGTTTCTTTTATCGTGCCACAGAAGGATCATCAGGAAGATCGCTTAGATTTTCTTAGTGCCTTCTTGTAGAATTTTAGGGATTCTTTGTAATAGTCACAGTGAGAGGCTAGTCTTGCGGCTTTGGCTCGGTTGAAAATTTGCTGCATTCTCTTCTGAGCGAGTCAAGCTCTGAGGCCCTTCATTGTAGTTTCCTCTTATAAGTATAAGTGAACAAGCAATTTCTAGCGATCTGTGCATAGCTGAGGTAAGTTCATTGACTTTTTTGTCACGCTCGTTAGCGTTAGAGGAAGGACTAGAGATCCAGGTTCTAGTAAACTCTTTAATGAGTTCCTGTATGAAGCCCAGTCAGTATTAAAATAGTTTCGAAAAGTCTCTGGACTTGGGTTATCATCCATATTTATATTGAACTGGATACATCTATGATCAGAGAACGAGTGTTCTTAAGATACTTTCCAGTCCAAGATCATATGTAGTATACACAAGAGTTATGTCTAAGACTTCTTGTCGAGTTTTAGTGATGAAGAATGGTTCATTTCCAACATTTCCTACTAAGAGGTTAGTACCAAGAATATAATCAAAACGAGGCTCACCTCTGTCGTTGATATTCGTACTTCCCCATACCGTGTGATGAGAACATTGCTCCCAATAATTAGGCGGACCCTTGCCGTTTCGCTTCAGTGACGATTCTCTTCAGGGTTTTTCTATTGAGAGGGCCAAGGTGGTCATGGTCAAGATATGCCGACACTAGCCAGAAACTTCCTTTGTTGTGGTGATATCTTTGTCACTGAAACAATGGAGTAAACATACATGAATGCTACGTTTCACTAGTATGCAAGATCTAGGTTTATCTTTATCTGTCACACACAGTGTGTAGTATTCAGGAGTCTTGAGTCCTCGAACAACGGATCCCACAATCCATGGCTCTTGAATCAGGACAATGTCTTTCCCGTTTCTTGTCAGACGGAGAAAAAGTGAGGCCGAGGCCTTTATGGAGTGTTGGAGATTAATCTGTACTAATTGCAGCATTTCGACTACAATTAGGCAGATCAACATCCACCACGGTTTTGTTTTGATCCTCTGAGTCTGAGGATTAACCCAAGAGTTCGTCCTCTCCCAGAAGAATCATGTTTAGTCCGTCTTCAGTTTCCATTAAGGATGGACTGTCTTCGACATTTTTAGGGGGTGGAGTCGTGATTGGAGAGGGCATGGGTGCATCATCACCCTTTGTTTTGGGAGAGAAGACAACTACGTCCCAGGCCCACCAACCGCAAGTTCACCTTGGGTTGTTGTGTGAGGCCCGCTATCCAAGATAACCTCATTTTTTTTGTATGTTTGAATTTTGATGGATTCGAAACTGTAATCTCCAGATGAGGCAGGTAGGTAGAAATGGCGATCTCAAGGCAACCTAGCCTGCGATCCAATTAGCGCTGTAGTGCGCCGTTTTGATACCAAAAACTCGTTTGACCTGTGATAGAAAGGGAAAGATTTATAGAGAAGCTTTATAGCGATTATGTTAGAGTCATTTTGTCGCATTGAGAAAAAAGATAAGGTCTCTAATCTTTGTCTCAGATAGCTCATCAAGTTCTTGAAAGAATGCTTTTCCAAAGTATTTCATTCTAGTGTTTGCCAAAACAAGCCGTTTGCAGAGGAAATGGATTATCGTTTCGCTTTCTCTTTGGTCACTACAACTACGGCAAAAGGTGTTGTAGGATATAACTAACTTCTCTGCATGAACTCCTATAGGCCAATGCCCGGTACAAACCGCAACAATCATAGAAGATCGTTTGTACGGGTTTTATTATAGGTGGGTCAAATCTTTCTAGATTTAATGCAGTTGGGTAAATTGCTTCACCTTCGGTTTAATTCAGTTTGGTAGATAGAAGAGATTTTAACCTTCATAGCACCAAGAGGAATGTTCACCATTTACGCAAGTGAGCTATGAAGGGCCGATCCTTGCCTGGCTAGCTCGTTAGCCCGTTCATTTCCCACGATACCACTATGGCCCGGAACCCGAGCAGGGTGACATCGAGGTTAATATTCAGGCTCGCAAGCTCATCGTGCCATTGCTTGCCCAATTCAGATGAGGATATGGCCGAGTTAATGGCTTTGACAGCTGCCTGACTGTCTGTAAAGATAGTCGCATTTCGGTTTTGGTTTGGGTTTTCTTTAAGTATCTTCCATGCCTCCCTAATTGCCAGCAGTTCAGCTTGAAAAACGCTAGCAAAGTCAGGAAGCCTAAAGGATTTGGCTACATTTAGGGACTCAGAAAAGATCCCAGAACCAACTCCGCACTCCATCTTTGAGCCGTCAGTAAAGATGGTTGTGTCGAAACCTATCGACACAATGTCATCCTCTCAATCTTCTCTGGGTGGGGAAAATAACCTTAAAACCCTTACTTAGGCTCAAAGTAGGAGTGCAGTAGTCAGTGTTTACCGAGATAATATCTGAGGGAATCAATTTCGTAGGGTTGCTGTGACCATAAGGTTTTGACAACCAGCTATTTGATTCCTTCAGCCTAATAGCGCTGCAGGAAACTATGTATTTAATAAAAAGGTCGATTGGTAGAAGATCCAAAATAACGTTTAAGGCGTCCGTTGGGCAAGTACGCATGGCCCCTGTAGTGCCCACCCAAGCTGTCCTCTGAACCTTCTTTAGCTTATCAATATTATAGGCTTTGCTAAGAGCAGGCCACCACAAAATCGAACCATATGTTAAGATTGGACGTACTACGGCTGTGTACGTCCATAAAATCATCTTCGACTGAAGTCCCGACTTTTTGACGAAAGTTTTGCTGCAGGCGTAGAAGGTAACACAGGCCTTTTTAACCCGTACTTCAATATTTAGTTTCCAGTTTAGTTTAGGGTCGAGTATAACTACCAAATATTTTGCACTGGAAACAATGATAGGATTTGACCGTTGAGCCGAGGTAGCGTGAAGGGCGGTACTTTAGTTTTGGAAAAAGTATTGATTTCCCACAAAATATTTTCTCGGGTTATAACGGAATTGAATTGCTTCACATGAGCTACGTTTAGCTCTGTGGTTTCAAGCGGTTCAGGGTTATCAATCTCGCAACCCGGAAAGTGCGGTTTCATCAGTAGCTCAAGAGATTCGTCTGGAGAGGCTGTCCACGTTCCATCAGGCTTTTTTTAGAAATGAAGGATTACAATGTTCCTTTGATAAAACTTTGCTGAGCTTTGCGGAGTCCTTTATGTCTTCAGATAAATTGATAGGAGTTGATGGAAGAGGTGTTTTAGGTCTTAGCGGTTGATGAGGACAAAACAAAATACATAATACATATATGACAAAATCAGTGATATTTACCTTGACTATGAAGCCATTTTTATGGAATCCTTAGAAAAGTTTTCAATGCCTCCGCCTGTAGTGAAGTTAGACCACAAAGCTTATATTGGAGCATCTGTTTCTGAAAGACAGCGATCTGCCCATTCAGAAGTTGATTTTTCATAATACCAACTGTGGGCCATTTTATGACAGATTTCAGGTTCTGATCCACAACTATAAAAGTTTGACGGATTTAGATAGGCACCATTTTCTGCAGTCTTATTTAATTGATAACGCAAAACTTCATAACTTATCTGTTGAAGCTGATAATTATGAGACGGCATGTAAACTTTTAAAAAAAAGATATGATCACAAACACATTCATGTTTTAATCCAAATGCAACAACTTTTTGGACAGTCTTCACTTCCCCATGAAACTGCTGCAGGCTTGAGAAATCTTTTGTACACTACAAAAGAATGTTTTAATACGTTACAAAATATGGTTTGTGTTAGAAAAGTGGGACATTATTCTCAACTGGTTTATTAAATATAAATTGCCGTCAGAAGCTGTCGAAAGAAAGTTTAGATAATAAAAAGGATCTACCAAAATTCAACGTTTACGAACTCTTGAAGTTTTCGATTAAAAGGACCTAAGTACTTTATATTACATCAAATATGATCCTTAAGCTAATGCGAAACTGCGTTTTTACTGAAGTGCAAGGTTTAACTTGACAAGCAGAAGTTTAAGCCTACTTAACCAGCGGCGACGGAAATTTGAATATTTAAATTCTGTAATAAAGAAAAACATTCCTTGAAAAGATGTCAACTACTTTTAAATAAGTGATCGAAAAAGGGGCTACAACACCAACGAACTTCTCGGTCAAAACCTCACCACCGACAGAAGAGTTTGTCGCGCGATTTAAGGTCTCTTATGCATGAGTGGTGAGTGCAGGAGAAGATGGAAGGACGTGCTGTAAGTATTGTATAGCGACGAAGACTTAGTCAGAAGGATACAAGTCAAACAACTGAGATGGCTTGGGCACGTAGAGCGCATATCGAAATCAATTTTCCGGTCCAGAAAGTCTTCAAATCTACACCCACAAGACAGCGCATTAGAGTAAGACCGTATATGAGGTGGCGGGCGCAAGTGGAAAGTGACATCGCCCAACTTGTTCTCCACTGATTCTTGAGAGGTATCCCGAACCAAAATATCTCCCTAAATACCTTTAATTTGGATTCTAAGGACCTTGAAAAGTACAGACGACAAATTGAGGTTCAACATTTGAATTCAAAATTAATACCAGAAAAGTTTCATTTCTGGCTGGTTTTTTTGAAAATATTAACTATCTCAGACTAGTCTTGAAATATTGGCCAATATGATGTTTGTTTTTAAGTTAGTGGTGTCTACTGTCTGAAAAATATTTATGTGACATTTCAAGTAAAACTTTATTTGATATTTGATATTTATTGATTAAAAAAACAGCTGTACATTAAGATTGACTTATAAATAGTACAGGATATAATACAATATTTATAAAGGATAATGCAAGTATGTAAACACTATGTTTAAAGCAATTGTAGCAAACTATTAATAATTTATTCAATAAAAATCAATTAAAATCAAAATTAAAAATTAAAGAAGAAGAAATTATAATAATTACAAAAAAGTTACTTTATTACAAAAAAGTTACCTCAGTTCATATTTGAGAAATATTCAAAACAAAGTTGATGAAACATTCTATGTTCGATTCCAAACAGGTAAACCTGGGGGAGCGCACAAGGTAAAACGATTTGAAGAGCAAAAATCAAGCTTATTAAACAAATGATATGGAGTCTTGTTAAAAATTATTTTGAAGAGAAGCAAACAACACCGATATTTAAAAAAAGCTTCCAAGTTGCAATTTAAAAGTTGACGAGCCTGAAACGAAACGTGATCGTATCTTCGGAGGTTGAAAACAAACCGATCAATGGCATCGAATGCTACCTTTAGCTTACGAAGCGAGTTGGAGTCAGGATCTGCAAATATCTCACACCCATACTTTACTATTGGCATGATAAGTGATTTAACCAATTTGAAATTAACTTGAGGAGGCAGAATTGATCTAGTAACAGACAGTCCTCGAAGTGAAGCATACATTTTGGAGATAACAGTATCGATATGGGTGTCCCACGTTAGCCTACTGTTGAAAGTTATACCTAGGTTTTTTGTATTTGTCACACATTCGATTTGGCAGGCGTTCAAGTAAAGGGGTGGAAAATTTACAAGGTGGGGTTTATTTTTACATATTGGAATAGCTTTTGTTTTTTTCTGGATTAAGTACAAGTTCATTACGAGGTGACCATTCGATTATTGAGCATAAATCAATGTTCATTTTTTTTACCGCATCTTCAATCATACCGATAGGAAAGCTAATATATAATTGTACATCATCAGCGTAGATGTGAAACTGGCAGTAAGATAAAACAGATGGCAGATCATTAATAAACATAGAGAACAGTAAAGGACCAAGGAGAGATCCTTGAGGAACACCTATATTGACAGGAAGAAACGAAGACATTTTACCTTTACACGATACGGCTTGCATGCGATTAGTCAAATACGAATAAATAAGGTTTTTAGTTGTGTCAGAAAAATTGAAATAAGTCGTCAGTTTATCACAGAGAAGGCTAGAGTTAACGCAATCGAATGCTTTGGAAAAGTCAAGTAGGGTTATCACAGTTGTATAATTAGAGTCTAAATCTTGTCTTATATCTTCAGAAACTTTTAAAAGGGCTGAGATGCAGCTGTATCCAGATCTAAATCCCGACTGGAGAGGGTTAAGAAGACGTGAATCTTCAATATAATGTTTAATCTGGTTACTTAAGATAGTTTCAAAAGCCTTAGATAAAAAAGGAAGGATAGCTATTGGTCTGTATTCCATTTTCTTTCCTCGTTTAGGGATGGGTATAACTTTAGATTTTTTCCAGGAGGTGGGATAGATGGAGGTCATTATGATGGTGTTAAAAATGTGGGTTATGTGAGGAAGTATGAAAGGAAGAATGATTTTTAAAAAGTCTGGGTGTATGTTGTCAAGTCCAGTTGATTTGGATTTAATGGAAAATATTGCTTTACCTACTTGATATTCATCTACTGAACAAACAGAAAAAGCATCGACTCTATCGTTTTCCGAAACACTAGATTGCCCAGTTGGGAATTGGGTTGGGGGAGTAGAGAACTTTCGATTCAACTCCTCTAAATCAATATTATCATCGGAAATAGAAGAATCTCCTCTTAATGGGAACGCGTTTATTAAAAAGATAAGTAATTGCAACGGTAAGACATTCAATTTGATTATCAACGTTCGATGTTGCATAAATTGTGTACAAGTCAATAGATGAGCAATCACTAAATAAAGATTCTACATTTATGTTACAAAGAACACGATACTCGAAATATTGCGGAGATTCGTTTTCAAGATATAAATCAAAAGTTGCAAAAACCAGATCATGATATGAAAACACTGGGACGGATAGCTGACTGAAACATTTAACAAGACTAACATCGCTTACAAGGAAAACATGAAGAAGGGAAGGTACACAGTCAGGCTTCAATATTATTAACAATTAATAATAATTAATAATGAATATTATTAACAAAAGAGAGCCCCAGAGAATTTATTGAAGTCTTAAAATAATTAGAGGAAGGTTTAAGGAGGTTAATATTTAAATTTCCGCAAATGATTAATTTTTCGTACTCGATAACACATTTCTTCTATTATCGGTGTTATTAGACCAGAACTAGCAACTCTAGGTGGCATGTATATAGAACCGACACTGCATTTATTGTCGCCGTCGCGTATGTCAATAAAATAATAATAACATGCCTGGGTACCATCTGAACACTTAACATGACTTGACCGGATATAGTTTTTCACAAATATCGTGACTCCCCCTCCACCACAGTGAGTTCGATCAGCTCTGTAATGTTTTTTAAATCCATTTAACAAAAAAGACTACTACTCAATGACGGGTAAAACCAGGTCTCAGACACTCAAATAATATCAACTAAGCTATCTTCAAATATCATTTTAAACTCATCGAATTCGTTTACAAGGCTCTGTGCGTTAGTGTGGCAAATATGCAAACCATTATGATTATAACAGAGAGTATTTAAAGTATATCACCAACAATGATAAGATCCTTGTATTTTAATGTTGATTAACAGCAAGTAAAAAAAGCAAGGAAGGAATTTTGTTCAACTGTTCCGTTATTTAAAGTGTATTAAATTTCTAACAGTGATTAGACAAAAGAAATTTATTTGAAATTGTTCATAATAATTAGCTATTACTTTGATTTTGGAGAACTTCACCTTAATTAACTCAGATTTCTCAGTGACTTTCAAACCGCTTTCTTTACCTTTTTAGTTTTAAACAATTCACAAAATTACATGTGTTTTTCTATTCGCAAGTTCGTTTACGATTTGTTTTTATTTTTTTTCCAAACACAGGAGTTAGTGAAATGTGCAGGGCTAAAAACTTTGTCGTATATGTACATAGTTCTTGCCATGCAGAGACCGTTTTGAGCAATTTCGAATGCATTAGTGGAGTATTAAATTTCAAGACTTTTCGTTCCAAAGAAATTCATGTCGGTTAGTTGGTTTTTATTTGTTATAGTTTTCGTGTAGGTATGTGGTCAAAAATTAGTTTCCTCTTTGTTAAACTTTTTCTTCAACGGTATTTGTATATAATTGCTTACAATTAAAATACAATGTGAGACTTTTTGTGTTGGCTTGCATTGTAAGGGTTGAGTATTTGTTTCATGGTACACTTTTTTTCATTATACTAATAAGATGAACTTGTGTTTAACTATAAGTTTTTTTGGCATGTGGTAGATTTTGACATCCCTTGGCGGCCATTTTGTTTTGGTGACATCTGTCAATCTTGTTTTAATTATTCAGTTGTTTATGCTTAATTATCACGATAAGCTACACGATAGAAGAGCACGCTCAAATGATAAAACTTTATTATCAAAATTAGTTTTCGTTAACGCAAAAGCCGTGTTATGGTAGACGTGGTGTACAGCAGAATCCTGTCAGCCATTTGACTGTCATCGTCTTTCTTTGTCAATTGCATGCTTTTTTCTTCACAATGATATTAACGTCTATTAATTTCTTTTAAAAACACTCGTCTTTTAATATGCAATGAAACCTCTTTTTGGAAAACCGTGATATATGATTCTCAAGCCTCAACATGCAACCTATATAAGATGCTTTCAGAAAAATATGTTTAGCTTAAAGAAAAATTTCAACAAAAAGACATTAAATAAACGGAAGCATATACCTCACCCCCCAAACACGTATCTACTAATTAAAGGTACATAAAGTTTCTATTAACGATTTTAGCAATGTCGAAACTGATTAAGTTGTGGTAGTATAACCGAGTCAGGGCAGACGCCTATATTCACAAAAAGCGTTATATAATTAGCACATTGGATGGTATACGGATAACTGGGATGGGAATGGTTCAAGTTGCCACAAAAAACTTTAACTTTTCTTTTTGAACTTTTCTATTTTCTGTTCGGAATTCCATAAGGATTAAAGGTTAAAAGTGGCAAAAATATACATTAGAAAAAGCAGCACCATCGGCATCATTTCGGTATAAAGCAGAGGCAGCATCAGCAGCAGACAGTAGCATCAGTTCAAGCTCAAGCAGAAGAAGAAGCAAGGATGGGAATAAGTTCAGAACTAACATAACCGATGATAAAATTATCGATTCTGGCTTTAGCCTTGATAACTTAATTAAAATTGAACCCTAAAGCCGATTAAAATATACAGAGAATAATAGGATTAAATAATAAAAGGATGAGAATATATTGTTGAAAATTTAAAACAATGAGAATTTACTTACATAGAATAGTTGTACTCTTAAAGTTCGCATTTAAAGCAATTTTAAAGTAAAGCTCTATAATATTTTTAAAAAAATGTCTCGTTTATAAAGAGGAACCCTTTTAATTATGATTTCAATGAATTTAATTTTTCTAAAAAAATATCAGATGTAAAAAGTGCTTACAAAAATAATTTGTTTACGTAGAAGAACTCCATATGTAAGATAAAGTCCTGGTCGCAGAAAGGACTTTATTAAAGATTAGTTGTTCTGACTTTTTATCTTACCTTATAAAATCTCGACTAGATTAGGATTTCGAATTAGATAGCTTTAAGGACCTAAGAGGAACCAAATACGAAATTTGTATGGCTAATGTTACAATAAATTATACAATGATTCTTCATATTTAAAACCTTATCTTCCAGATGCAGATTAAATCTTTTTGGTATCCCACATAGTTTGTGCATTTTCTCATTAATTATAGGATGACTTCATAAATAAGGTTATCCATTTCCTTTTCTTAAAAAGATGAGTTCGACTAACAACACCTTTTGATAAAGTTAAATTCTATTTCCAGTTACAAAATCTTGTTGAATGAAGGATTTTGAATTTTTCGAGCATCGACTCTAACCACCATACAAGTTGAATACTGGTGCTTAAGGGAAAAGTTCTCAAGTGGGAACCCTTTATCTCAAATGTTAAGTCGTCGTTTCAAATTATTATGAATTTTTTTTCACAAAATCTTTTTTTCAACAACCATAATCATATGTTCCAGCCATGCGTAGCACAATCAATCAATCGCAACCAGTGAGTCTTAGCTTTCTCTGTCAACTCGTTGACTCTCGAAACATTAAGGACCTCAATATTTCAGATTTCAAATTAATGTATCACACATTAGAGTGAAGTTGAATTTAAAGTCTTACCTAAACGCTTCAATGAATCCTTTCAGACGGAAAACGTGTCGTAATAGTCGCACCACGTAATGTCTGTAGCGTTTTTTGACTGTATTCGTTTATTCCTAACAATTTCCAGGGGGTAACAGGGGTCATGATCCCCCCTGGGAGATCATTTACTTGCCATAGGAAGTTATTGTAATCGGTCTAATTTGTCGAATTGAAAATGTTGACATTCTTCTACGCTTCAAGGTCCCTAGAGTCGAAATTAAAGATTCTTAGAGAGATGGCTGTGCGTGCGTGTATTCGTACGTCCGTAAGCCCGTACGTTCGCGAAGCTTTTTTCGTCGTCCATACCACAAGAACCAATAAATTTACAGATAATAATATAGAAATATAATAAGACAGATTTTTACTTTAGCAATTTAACAAAAAGGTGAACATTTTGGTTAACCCAAAATATCTCACATACCAATAACTCTATAGACTTAAATTAAATGGTATATTATAAATTATAACGTGATACCAAACATACATATTTTTGGGAAAATATCCAATTAAAAATTTATTTTGTAAATCAAACAAATTGAAAAAAATATTTGGCACCTCGAATATTTTACGAACAAGTGAATCTCCAAAATAATTGTATGCAACGAGAAATAACGTTTTTAATTTCAGGTACAAGATTAAGAAAAATCGAATGGACAGTTTTTTTACAAAAAAAAAACCAAAACTAAAAAAGATGTTCAAATAGTAGACATGTGCATTCAAGAGGACACAAGCGTCAACAGTTTTTTCCCAAAACCCACCTCTGTCCATCAACTCCTACTCTCACCTCCAATTGGTAAAAACCTCAACTAGAGATTGGGTTTCAACCCCAGTGAACCCAATCAAACGAGAGAGGATGGAGAGGTGCTTCCACTAAGGACTCTCTCCATATCCAGATGGCAGAGGAAGAATTCCCGAGATGGAATCAACGGTGGCGTCTACAGTTCCAGTAAGAGTGAACTACGAATACTTAGTGAACACCTAATAGGGCTTCTGTGACTTATTTGGAGCCCAGGCCTGTAAGCAGCGCTTTTATCTGGCTCCCCATCCTTGGAGTTATACTTAGGGTCCATCCATGGAAATACGATGGGTAGGGCCAGGCAAAAAGAGGACCAAAAACTGCGATATTTACAATGGTGACTGCTTCCACGAAAACAACAGAGCTTATTTGGATGCGGCTTTGTCATTTGAGCCAGGCTTAGGCAAGAAGTCTTGAGCTCTATGTGTATAAAAATGAGCGCCCTATGAATGTACGCATCAAGGTTAAATTCGGCAACATTAGCCTGATATGCGCGCCCCCACAGAAGAGAAAGACGACAACACCAAAGATATATATTTCAAGCTCTTTGACAAAAAATATGAGCAGTGCCCTAGCTACGATATTAAAATAGTCCTGGGCGATTTTAATGCCAAGCTAGGAAGGGAAGACATCTTTAGTGGAAAAATCGGGAATAACAGCCTGCACGACCCCACTTCCGAAAACGGATTCAGGCTCATAGATTTTGCTGCGTTTTCCTCCAGATCAATCTACCGTCAACCAGATTGACCACCTTGCCATCGACGCCTGACACGCTTCCAGCATTATGGATGTACGAACTTTCCCAGGAGCTAACATCGAATCGGACCACTACCTCGTTGTAGCAAAGGTAGCACTTCGGATTTCCAGACCCAAGGCAAAACAGGGAGGTGGGAGAACTGGGAGAAGTTACAACGTCGAACGGCTACAATCGCCAGAGATCGCCAAATCCTTTTCCGACCGAGTTACAAGTAATTTCTCTCGAAGTTCTCTGCCGCCAACACAATGTATCGAAAACCAGTGGCAACATAGCCAAGATGCAATCAGAGAATCCGCCTTTGATGTGCTCGGTTTCAAGCAGCAACCAACAAGGAGCCCCTAGTTTGTAATGAATGTCGGCACGCAAATGCCGCCAAAAAACAAGCACGCAAAGCGGCTCTGCATAAAGGGACGAGAGCTGCTCATGAGCTTTATGGGCAAAAGAAGCGAGAGGAACACCGACTTCTTAGAAGGAAATAGAGAGGGCATGCGAAACGTGCGGTCGAAGATGTTGAGGGGTTCAAAAGCAGGAATGAAGTTCGAAAGTTTTATGAACAGGTAAAACGAAATTCACAGGTACATAAACCTAGAACCGAAGGCTGCAAAGACCAAAGTGGAAACATCATAGTGGAACCGCAATCAATGTTGAGAATATAAAAGGACCACTTCTGTAGACTGTGTAACGGCGACGACGAACTGAATTCCGCTGTCAGTCAGGATGATCCATTCAACATAGTCGACGAAAGCCAACAATCCCGTCCACCAGACTTAGACGAAGTAAAGATTTCCATATCTAGGCTGAAGTCTAATAAAGCCGCTGGAGTGGATGGCTTGAATGCCGAGCTCTTTAAAGCAGGTGGAGATAAGTTGGTTAGGAGCATGCACCAACTTATCTCTAAGATATGGTCGGAAGTAAGCATGCCCGATGAATGGAACCTCAGTATTGTTTGCCCGATCCTGAAAAAAGGAGCCACTCTAAACTGCACCAACTATAGAGGAATCAGTCTACTTAACATCGCCTATAAGATCTTCTCTTCCGTAATATGTGAACGTGTAAAGCCCATCGTCAACAACCTGATAGGACCTTATCAGTGTGGTTTTAGACCAGGAAA
>NW_026605751.1:0-28000 GCF_945859685.1 Eupeodes corollae | reverse complement strand
GGGACCTACAGTTTATATGCCGAATCCGAACGGCTAATTTGAGAAAGCACTTTTTCATGACAAGAAAGTCAATTCCTCGCAAGAGGCAATACCCGTGAATAAAACTTTAGATGGCACGGGCAGGGATCGAACCCAAGACCTCTCGCATGACAGTCCAACGCACTAGCCATCATGACACGGGTACTACGTGTCTTATATTAAGGTATCTTTAAATGCAGAAAGACATTCAAATGTTTAAAAATATTTAAATTAGGAGACATGAAGTAACTTTCATTGTTAATTTGATTCTCGTTCTTAAAAAATAGGGATAAACAGAGAAAAATGCAAAGAGGGTTGCTGTTTTTGATTTGAAATATTCTTGTGTCACAATTTTTCATTTTTAGCCATAAGAAACATGGCGAAAGACAGAATCTCTGTGTTAGTAATAAAACTAGCCTCATACAAAAAGGTAAAAACCCTTTATCTTCTACCTCAGTATTGGAAAATAAAAAGTATTACATAAATTAATTTGATTGTTAGTGTGAATGAAAACAAGAAAAATATTTTTCTTTTTGTTCTGATTTAGCGTGAACCTATGTTTGTGTTTTTGTACAATTTCTATCACGGTAGCAAATTTATTAAAATTTTAATTAATGATCCGGATCAGATCATGATAATAAAACAGCATTGGATCATCATATTTTTTATTATTTTAGGTTTGGTAGCAGTGTCAAAATTTTTCTTTTAAAAGTGAAATTTCAAATAAATCAAGAAAAACAATCAAAACCCGAAAATGGAAGCTGCTGTGGTTTATTAAGTATTTAGTTTTATTTGTTTGTCTTTTTATAATAAACTTTAATATTTGTAGTTCTTATTTGAAAGTGTGTGTTTTTCATTTTGTGTGGTTGCAGATTCGGGAATTATTTGACGTTTAAAGCAGAATTGCCCAAAGAACATTTTATTTCATTGCTATTTTTTTGTTCTTCTTTTTAGGGAAAAATAATATCCATTAATTGGACTAAATATACATTTTTTGCACTTATTCATTTTAAGTTCACTAATTTATGTTTTATTTTGTAAACTTTTGTGTGTTTGATATAAAAAGTAAAAAACATGAATTTTCTTACTTTCTATTCAAATAATTTTTTTTCAGTCGGATGGAAATGTGACTATGGCGATATTGGTTATATTTAAAATATTTGGTAGTGATACCAACATTTACATGTTATATTACAATCTGGATTTTGATTTCTTGTTGTAATGCATGTAAATCCATGATCTGGATTAAATCATGGTGATAATAAAACGCGGCTATTATCCAAACAAATAAAACATTTTTTTAAAGATATTTTAAAGAACATATTGACTTTTTTATCCGCTAATCTTATTTAGGAATTTCTTACAAAGGTTCGAAGATGTGTATATTAAGTACGATCAATTAATTATGCACTTAATATAAGTTGTTTTTTTTTAAAGCTAAGGTGAATCTTTTATTTTCTTTAAAAATAAAAAGTAGTTAAATAAGGCATCGAACACATAAACAACCTGCATAATCTCAGACACTCTTGCTTTCTTTAAAACTACTCTCGCTTAATAACACTTAACTTTTGTAGGTCTTCAGTTCAGTACATAGTACATACAACCAACCCTGCCTTTAAAAATATTGAAAAATACCCTAGAGAACATTTCGGTAAAAGATTATATCTATTAGACAAATTTTTACTCGGATGTAAAGTTGTCGCTTAATTGCCTGCCGCTATACTGAAGTTATGGTGATTTCAGAATATGTAAAATTCCAATCGTTGATTGGACGTTTATAACAATATAAAATTTCTTAGGAAATAGACTGTTTCGCTCACGATAAGGTATTAAGGATCTTAACTTCTGATATAGCAAAAAATAATTGTCGGTGTTGCTTTAATTTTCCGAAGGTTTTTAAGTAATCCAGTTCGTATAAACCTAGGCACATAAATTCCCATTTCTTCTCGTAATGCTGATGATAGAAATTAAAGCTTTTTTCATTGCTGTTAAGATGCGTTCGCAATAAAAGTCCAAAGTAATCAAGTGCAAATAAATTGTTTGGGTACTTGACATTATTTCATAACATTTTTTAACTTAAATCAACTCTTAACCTTATTTCGGAGAATTCGTAAGCTTCTTTAATCTTGTCTCACTTTTCTCCATACCCGCCTTATGTTTCCAAAAGGCATTTTTTTGTTTCAAATTTCAAATCAATAGAAACATTTTGCAAAAGTAAAAATTTAAGCAGAATTTTTGATAAAAAGAAACACGTTCGCTTACGAAAAGAAAATGTAATAATTTCATTTGAAAAGCTTCAAATACAATTTAAAAGTTGATTTAACAATTTATTTCCTTCACCACCTCTGGTAAGATTAGTTTTAAAAAGACATTTCTCTTAATGGCCAAGAAAACAATCATTTCTTTTTCCTTGTTAAGTGCTTCTAGGAGGCAATCGGACTCATAGAAAATAGTGGATACCTTCTAGAAATAAGATCCTATATATTCCTTTGAATGCCAAGTGCCAACAGTATATAGGAAATGAAATAAGTGTGCAACGGGAACAGTCCAAACGAATAATGGGTAGATTCTGTACCTAGGGATAGGTTTGTTGTGCTTTTTATCTGTACATCAAGCATGACGAAGACGACTACGATACTTGAAGGCGCATTTCAAAGGGAACAAACCTCACATTACGGAGTACGAGGATACGTAGCATAACTAACCTACCTACCTAGTTGTAGTTGGAAAATAGAAAATAGTCAAGGATATAGGTATGACTACTTCTCAGAAAATTCAATGCAGCAATTTAGATTGTTGTTGTTTTTCTTTTGTTGTATTTTATCCTTTTCTTCCCTTTTGCTATTTATCTTTTATGTATTGTAAGGAACAACAAGTATCCTTGTCCTCTATTTACAAAAGAAAACCTTTTTATTTTCTTTATCCGTTACTTCTTGTGGCCCCCACACACAAAAGTTGAGAAAAGAAAGAAGTGCAAACTTCTTGTCTGATGTGCAATTGCAATACAAGTTTCATTTCAATTCCGGTCGATTTTGAGTTCATTGGTTTCGTTATGTTCGTTGCTGTTTTAAATTTTGTAGCGGTTTTGAAAATTTAATAAAAATATAAATAAACTTCTTGCTTTTTTCACGCATGAGTGTACTTCACATTTTCTTTTATGGGTTTTCAACGTCTTGTGATAAAATACTTTCAGTGGGCGTTAAAATTATATGCGAAGAGACAACTTTGAAAATATGTCATTTTTTAAAGCATGGAAAAACTCATAATGAAAGCATTAGAAAAAAAGCAGATTACAGATCTGGATTAACTCAATCAAACCATTTAACTGATTCTTGGTGTAGAAAAACAGAAGATATAGGACATCAGAAATTAATATAAAAATGCACTTACAATCAATAATTTGAATGGATGCGACCTCAGGGACAACGATCGCGATGTGGTGCGATACAGGAACTTCCAATGCTTTGGGCATCTAGCACCTAAATCTAATCATTGGATGAATTTCATTTACGAACTGAGACCAGTTAAATGGAAATGCAGCTATTTATCTCATCAGTTGATACTGTCCTGATAAAAGGCTTAGGGCTAAATACCATAAATTGAAAAGGAAGGATTCCTCTGAATGCAGGTGTATTGCTTATCATAAATTACGTGAATGGTGGTGAAGGAGAGTGAATTACACAGGTGTATAAAATTGTTCAACATAAATGCATTTGGATTCCGGGAAAAGCTCACGAAGCTTTTTCCAGTCTTAAGTTTCAACCTAACCTAATCTAAATTATGTGGACTTCGCCTGTTTGACATTTTCTTGGAATTCAAAAACCGTTTAATAATGAATTGACATATTTTTAAACTTTTAATTTAATGTTTATTATTCCTCTGCAAAGGAGTTGATAACTAGATTAGAAGACACATCAGTGGAATTTTCATTTCCATTTTGGCTGACTAAAATCTGAATTGTACGAGTATTTACATTCCTTTGGGAGATTCAACTCGGTTTAAAGGAAATTAAAGTGGCAAACTGTCTGTAAAATTCGAATACTTGGGTTGGAACTTTTAGATTTTTACACAAACTCTGTAGATAGTTTGAAAATATATATTATGTTGAAGGTGAGGTGCCTACTTATTTTTAATCACTTTAATTAAATACTTTTGAGAAAATAAATGCGGTTTTTATATACGTTGCTGCGAACTATCACACTTTCATTTGCATTCTTCATGTTTGATTTGAGAACAATTAAAGTGGGATATCTCATCTGCTTTGTTGATCTTTTTGATAACTAAATGAAAACAGTTTTCATCTGATTTTTCCCAACGTTTCGACGGATATTACAAAATCATAAAAAATAACGTTTCATCAGATCAGGTATCTGTTAAATTTTGAGAAATATTGAATTGACACTTTTTCTTATAAAAAATTAAATCCTAAAAAAACAATACTCAAAGTTGATAAAAATTGAATTTCGACTCAAATATTTTTCCAAAAATTTGAGATTACGACTACCAAATTATTTTAACTCATAAAAATATTGTTTTCAACATTCAAAAAAATTTTAAGAAAAATCAAATTGACAAATAATATTATAAATGCGAATGTAAGTTTGTTTGTTACGCTTTTTAGGAAAAATAAGAAAATTGTTTGTCAAAATACGTGTGTTTTGTTCGCATTTCATATATAGTAAAGTGAGAAATTCCCAACAAAATGATCGGCAGTGGCCAGATTTTTGTATTTAAAAATTGGTACAACTGAAAGAAGATCTGTCAAAATAATAATAAAAAACTTCAAAAAGGGGGTTTGTTCGTAGACTACTGCATTAACATGTGGTGTTGAAGCTAGCTTGAAGCTCACCTCAATCCTTTATATGCCTGAATCGAGTTGAGATTTATCTATTCTAAAATGAGATAAACCTTTTTTGGAAACATAGTAAAACATAAATATCTTTTCTATTGTTTTTTCTTGCAAAATAAGCCCAGTTAGTCCATTTTCACTAACAAAACTAAATAATATCAACAGTAATAGATTCGTTTTTTCCGCAATGGGAAACACACATGATTCCAAATGCAGAACTACTTAACGAATACAGTCATCGAGATACAAATGCAATATTAATCTTACCAACATTTGAGAACGAAATTACATAAGATCCATTCGAGGATTGTATAAATGTCAAAAAACTATCCATAGTCAGATTCTACTCTAACTTTTATCGGTGTTATTCTCACTATGGATATTGTTTTTGTTATTCGTGTAAAATCCTACTTTACTATGGATAGATTTCCCAACAAAACACATGTAATATCGTCAAATTTAGCTACTTCAACGCCATCTAGCATCATCTAGCATCATAGTAATGAAGTTTCAACCCCGAATACTGTAATACCAACCCACTGTACTACCGACGGTGACGACAATATCTAATTCAATTGAATATAGTTTCAACTGTTTCTGATTTTTCTATATTTATTGTTATTTTCATCTGTCGTTGCATGCAGTATAATACTATTCAAATTTTTGAGGTTATCCGTAATTTTTGTGGTTAGCTGTTACTTTATTGTTTTAGATCTTATTCGCTGATGTTTATTCTTACCCTAACAAACAAACTTACATTCGCATTTATAATATTAGTATATGTAGATGTACCTCAGAAAAGACCAAAAAATAGCAGTTGCTGTAGCTTTGTCAGGTATTGCCGCGACGCTATTAAAGGGCGGTCGTACGGCACATTCCGTTTTAAAACTACCATTGAATTTGGCACAGGAAGATTCTCCCATCTGGAATTTTAGAAAAAATATTTAACGAGGTAGGATGCTGCGAGAATACAAGCTTTTAGTGTGGGATAAAAGTACAATGTCTCACAAGAAGGCTATAGAAGCTTTAAACTGGACCCTCCAGGACTTGCGAGATAGTACAGATATAATGGGAGGCATGGTAGTTTTATTGGCCGTTGATTTCCGTCAAACCTTCCCAGTGATTCAAAGGGGGAGACCAGCAGATGAAATTCAAGCGTGCATTAAATCATCAAGCTTATGGCCGACAGTTGAAAAACTCCGCCTGGAAACGAATATGAGAGTGCATCTTCATAATGACGTGCATTCAGGACTTTACGCAGAAATGCTGTTGAAAATTGGTGATGGTTGTTTAGACGTTGACGCTGAAGGCTACATATCACTGTCAAGAGAATTTTGTAATTTAGTAGAAAGTGATGTGGATCTCATTGCTAATGTTTTTGCGGAATTCCAACAAAATTTGTGTAGTGGTTGTGTGCAAGAGCAATATTAGCACCAAAAAATGAAATTGTGAGAAATGGAGGAATATTTGTCAATAGATACAATTATGGATACGGAACTAAGTACTTCATATCCTGTGGAGTTTTTAAATTCACTTGAACTATCGGGTCTACCGACACATAAACTTCAATTGAAACTAAATGTACCAGTAATGCTTATGCGAAATCTAGATGATCCTCGGCTATGTAATGGAACAAAGCTTCGGATAACAAAATTGGGACAGAACATACTTATTGCTACTATTTCAACAGGTGTCGGTAAGGGAAATAGTGTTATAATACCTCGGATACCAATTATTCCCACTGACCTTCCATTGCAATTTAAAAGGGTTCACTTTCCCGTCAAGCTTAGCTTTGTTACTATGTTACTATGAACAAGGATCAAGGACAAACATTACAGGTAGCAGGAGTGCATTTAGAGAACCCATGCTTCTCTCATGGTCAACTTTATGCAGCCTGTTCACGTGTATCTAATACCCGGTATTTACACATATTTGCACCCGACGGGAAAACTTATAACATTGTCTATAAAAATATCTTAAATTAATACTTTGTATTTTATTTTTTAAATTGTTAGAATTTAGAATTATTTATTTTTGTTACGGTGAAATATATTTTAACATTTGTTGTTGCATTTCAATAAGCATATATTAAGGTGTTGAAACTTCATTGTCTGTATTTATTTTTAACAATTGTTGATCTCATCCAAGCAATAAAATTTAGTTATTATATTGACTCATTTCTATTATTATACCCTTACCCTTTGTCTCTCATACTTATTTAATTTCTCAACTGCAGGCGAAGCAGCGGGTAAAAAGCTAGTAATTAATAAAAGTAATTAAACAAAAATTTTGGATTTAAATAACTTTTCAAAACTTTGAGACATTGGCTTTAAACTGTTTTAATCTTTTTAAAAATACTTTCGTAAAAATTCAGTGAAATTTTGTGAAAAAATGAATTGACTAATTTTTTTTTATGTTGGTAAAAATTGATTTTCGAATCAAATATCTTTTCAAACAAATTGGGAGTCTGACTTCCAGCTAATTTTAACTTGTAAGAAATATTGTTTTCAACATTCAGAAATATTTTAAGAAAAATCGAATTGACAGTTTTCTTACAAAACATACAAATCTAAAAAAAATAATACTAAAACTTAGTAAAAATTTACTTCGACTCAAATAGCTTTTCAAAAATTAAAAATATTGTCTTCAAACTTTTTTTATCTCAGAGAAAATATTGTTTTCGATATTCAGTAGTTTGTTTATAAAAATCCAACAGTCCGTTTTCTCATAAAAAAATAAAATCTACAAAAAATAGAACGTACATTTGGTAAATATCGATGAAATGGTACTAAAATTGCTAATAATTTGTTTTCTTCTAAAAATCTATTTAACAAAACCAGATTTTCAAACTAAACTATTTCTTTATATGAAAAATATTGTTGGTTATTTTATAATTTTTAAGAATGATTCAACAAACAACTTATTTAACCCAACACTAAAACCTACAAACTTTTAAGCAAGACAAATCGGCAGACGGAATGGAAAGTTATCAGTGTGGGTCGCATCCCAGCCTCCTTTAAAAACCAAATTAGAATTAAGGATTCCTTTTTAGAAATTGTAATACAATTAAATTTCATCTTAGCTCATCAAATGGAAAGTTATAACAATTCTAATGCTTTTGACAAATTTTAAAAATGGCACCTACAACTGACAAACTTGGGGGAGATCTGGACAAAGCTATAGATCCGGTGTTATGCGTTTTTTTATGGAATATTGAAGCTGAACAATAAAACGACGTCACTGACGTTTTTCAATGCTTAAAAGAAAAGTATTAGTTCTATTTTCCATAGAATGCTTCTCGATTCGAATCCCAAGAGCTATGACATCTTAATAATTTACAAAACATGAGAGTTTTTAATATAACGACGTTACCGAACTTCACCTAAAGTAGCTACAGGCAACTTTTGTCTTTTTGGTTTTTGTTCCTTGACTTTCAACATAATAAATTATTAAGAAATAGAAAAAGAGATACGAAAAACATGAAAATGAAAG
The DNA here is from genome assembly GCF_945859685.1 of Eupeodes corollae. Lineage (NCBI taxonomy): Eukaryota > Metazoa > Arthropoda > Insecta > Diptera > Syrphidae > Eupeodes > Eupeodes corollae. The sequence goes on along the minus strand of NW_026605751.1, from coordinate 19,641 downwards.
CTACAAAAAAAGATATTAGAAGAAAATATGTAGCTTCTAAAATGCCGGAAACGTTCTAGTTTCGCTTTTGTACAGAGACAAAAAAGGAAAGCTAATAGCTATGTTGTCGATATTAGTGCTCAACGGTTTTAAAAATAAAACAAAATAAAAAAAAGCTGTTATACTTAATGTTGATATTACCAAAAATCGTTTTTCATGCATGTTTTCATATCTTAATGTAAAAATGTCTAATTTTTGATGCACTGTAAAACCTCATGTTGAATTTCTTTACCCGCATTATCGTCCTTGATTTGCATACTTTTAATGAATTTTATTTGCAAAAATTCTTTCAACTTGGTACAAATTTAAAAAAGTTAAGGACATTATTTTTCTTTGACGTTTCCTAATTTTGTATGACTTAATATGAAAAAGTGTCTTAATGTGCTTCAATTGTATCTTTTATTTATCCCAAACCTCAACGCGGCATCTGAGAGAGATGGAGTTTTAAAAAATATTTGTTGTTTTTATGGATCAAATAATTTGAAATATTTGTAATTATTTCATTGTTTGACCTGTTTTCCCTTGACGTAGGAAGTTATTATAATGGGTCTGATTTTAAAATTTGGATGTTCGACAATTTTTGCCGCTGCAAGGTCCCAGGAGACAAAATCAATGATTCGCCAAGAGAATGTCTGTGTTGGCGAATACGGATGGTTTCTTTACTATATTTTAAATTTAAAAAAAGTGCAAAATTTGGTTGATCCTAAGTATCCCTCATACCAATATTATAAATAAAAAAGAGGCTGTGATGCGAACCACACTGATAACTTCCCATCATGTCTGTCGATTTGTCTTGCTTAAAAGTTTGTCTAGATTTTATTTTTTATGAAAAAAACGGACTGTTGGATTTTTATATAAAAATTACTGAATATCAAAAACAATATTTTTTGTGAAATAAAATAAGTTTGAAGCCAATATTTTTAATTTTTGAAAAGCTATTTGAATCGAAAGTAAATTTTTAGCAAGTTTTAGTATTGTTTTTTTTTTAGAGTTTAATTTTTTGTAAAAAAAACTGATAATTCGATTTTTTTCAAAATTTTCTGTGAAATAAAATAAGTTTGAAGCCAATATTTTAAAGTTTTGAAAAGATATTTGAGTCGAAAATCAATTTTTAAAAACTTTTGTTAAATTTTGTTTAGGTTTTTAATTTTTTGTAAAAAACTATTGATTTGATTTTTTTTTCAAAATTTCACTGAATGTTGACAACAATATTTTTTGAAAGATAAAAGGAAATTAAAGCCAATATCTCAAAGTTTTGAGAAGATATTTCTGTCGAAAATCAATTCTTACCATTTTTTATTTTTTTTAAGGTATTTATTTTCTGTTAAAAAACTGTAAAATCAATTTTTCTCAGTCAGTCTCAGTGAAGCTAATATTTTTAATTTTGGAAAGGAGAATTGAGTCGAAAATCTATTTTAACCAACTTTAGTTAACTACTTAATTGTTGTTAATTTGTACCAACTTTTGTTAGTTTAGAAACCTAACCTAAAATTAGTATGGCTTAATGCCCAACGTAAAGTGTCGGAATACTAAGTAAGGTCACCTTGCGAAGTGTTTTTCCCTTTCCCTAAAATTGTCTGCACGGAAGTCTAAGGGTTTATAGCCTAAATTGCAAACTATCATATTCTGCCTCTCAATCTTGGTGAAAAACGCTTTCCTCAAGTTATTAAACTGGGCCGGTTTGGGCTGGGGGATTTTATTCGCGAACTCTCAAAAGTTTTTCGTTTAATTTTTAGACCAATTAAGCCAAGGTTGGTGTTCAAATCACCAATGTGAAAGAGACCACAAAGGTTTGAGTGGTTTTCGAAATCGGCATGCACCCCAGTGAAAAAGCCGGGTGTCGCAGTTAGACCGAAAGAGAAAACCAGATCAAAAGGTCAGAGTAGGATGGCATACTTTTCGTGGCCTTTTGGATGAGGGAAGTTCGCCATGAACTTTTGAGAGAAGCTAAGAAGAGTGAGGTTGAAAATAAAAAGTAATGAAAAATTTTTGGAGGAAAAAAGAAAGAAGAATCGTGTTAGTTTTGTGTTTGATGAGAACTAAATTAAAATTAAATAATACATACAAATTTTGAGGAAGGTGTTATTAAGAAGAGAGGAAAAGGAGAGGCAGGATCGATTTTGTTAAACCAAGAAAGCTAAGTATAGTTTCTTTGTTGAGTAAGTTTGTGTTTTTTTTCCTTTGCTTTTAATTTGTGGTTGGCTAAAAAGAGCCAAAATATAACCCAATAGACTTTCGGTCGATTTCTTTGTCTCCCGAGATTGCGGGACACGTGACCTTTGTTCCTTTGTTCTTCGGGAACTTTCCCAAGGTGACCTTTCTTTGTGTCCTTTGTGCACAACCAATTGTTCTCTACTCTATTCTTTGTTTGTTCTTTGTATCATTTTAAATTGTACAAATATTTTTTGGAAAAAATTCTGGGTTTTATCCCTATATTTATAAAGGTTTTCTAGATATAAAATAAAATATCTTAACCTTTCTAGGTGAAAAAAATTAATCTTGAATTTTATTTTGATTTGGAAGTAAATTTCCGCTCTTTATTATTATTTATCTTAATTGGTGATGGTTAGTACCATAATATTTATGGCTCCCATTTTTCATTATTTTTTTTTTGCTACGCCCCAGTGTAGTACCTTTTTTTTTATAATTAATTTCAATTTTATTAATCGAGTTCGATTAATAAAATATATTTTTTTCCAAACCCACCCCCAAACTGAGCTACTGTTTGACAGCACTGTTTTTGCTGTCGGTGATAAAACTAACAAACCAACCTTTTTGGAATTTGTCATTTGTTGATTGTTTTCAATAAGTAGGTATCCACTCGTGCACGCCGGCTACCTACCCATTGTTATTTTGAATAATTTCGTTTTGTTTTCTTGTAGTTTTGTTTTGTTTAATTTGAGGATCATTTTTCCGCCAACATAAATAATAATGTAGTGTCATAATATTAATTCGGTTTGTTAATTTTACAACACTTTTTATGTATTTAATTTTTTGCAAAGAAAAACTGTCAATTCGATTTTTCTCAAAATGTTACTAAAAATTGACAACAATATTTTAAAAAATGTAATAAGTTCAAGGCCAATGTCTTAAAGCTTTGAAAAGATATTTTTTTGTCGAAAATCAATTTTTACCAACTTTGAGTAATGTTTTTTAGGTTTTTATTTGTTATAAAAAAAATTGTCAATTTGATTTTACTCAAAATTTTACAAATTGTAAAAACGTTTTTTTTTTGTTGCAGAAAATTGTTTCGAAGATCAAATCATTTTTTATTCGTAAAATTTGACACATTTTTTTCAGTTTTTTCGATACATTAAAAACCGTTGATTAGATTTTTTTCCCAAAAATAAACGGTATCACGTTACAATACAATATAAAATGTTTAAGTCTCTAGCATCATTGTCACCTTCTTTTTTAAACTGCTATGGTAAGTAACCACCCACGCAATTTTCCTGAGAGCCCTTTAAGCATCTTTTTGCATTATTATCTGTATAACAAAACTTATTTAAAGCCGATATCTCTTCTGGTTCTTGAGCTATATGGAAACAAAATGTTTATGATAATAACGCATTATGTATTTACATTAAAACATACAAATATTAGGGGTATTCACGATCCGATGAAACAAAAAATGTTAAATTGCGAAATTTGTGTTTTTTTTTTTACATCGTGAACACACCTTTTCTAAACATAGCAATACCATAGTAAAAACGTCAAATCATGACGTTTCTCATGACACAAAAAAAATTGAAACATTTGTGTTCAATAAATTTGTTCTGTTCATAAAAGATGCCAAAAAAAAGTGAAAAAGAAAATATAATTGAATATTTATTGGAAAATGCTTCTGATAAAATTATGTTGATTGAAAGTATGGGGAAACAAAAAAAAATAAAGATAAAAATAATGCCACACATTTTTTATTAAAGGTGATGCAGAAAGTGAAAACGAAGATGGTGTCGATGAAATCCTTGTTGAACTTTATGAAGAATTGTTGTTCGTCCTGGCTGTTCGTCGTGGATTAACTATCACTGTGCCTAAATCAATTGACTGGCGTGAGAACATTTTATCAACATTGGACAGCGATCGTTTCCGCCAAATGTTGAGAATGGAAAGACATCAATTCGATCTTTTGCTTTCTTTAATTAGTGATGATGAAGAGTTTCAAAAACCACATGCGTGCAAACAATTCTCAATTGGACTACAACTGGCCATTGTTCTCTACCGTTTAGGTTCATCAGGTGAAAACGCATCTGTTAGGAAAATTGCAACAACTTTTGGAGTTGGAGATGGAGGTACATTGAGAAAAATTACTAATAGAGTTTTTCGAGCTCTAATAAAACAGCTACCCAAGTATATATTTTGGCCAAACAATGAAGAGAGAAAAAAAATCGTTGCCGAAACTTATCATGAGCTACCATTATGCATAGTCTATATTGATGGTACGGAAATAAAGTTGGCAGAGGCACCACACAATTGTTAGGAACGTATACAAAATTGTATCTAAATCTCAATTGTTGTCTCACCTTGAACAGTACCAAGTCCCTTTTCTGTTTCCATGAGACCAGCACCAGTTGATTTTTGCCACTCTGTAGCTTTAGAAAATGAAGTTTTCAGGCTTCTCATTTTCCACCTCATCAACTCCCAAGTGGCGTCTAATGGCTTCTGTTCTAACAGTTTTCTGTAAAATATTTGTGCTGTTGGCTTCTAAATTAAAATGTTTTTTGAGCAAAAAACATTTTGAAACATTTTGATTATATCTTACCTCGAAGTTTCCAGCTTCTTGAATGTAATCTTATGTAATTAAAATTTCCTTTTCCGTCCATTTTTTTACCGCTTTGTCACGTCGACGGCACTTCTTTATATTCCTTAGATCTGAATCTTTTTTTTCCATTCTTTTTTCTGATTTTTGTCGTTGGCATAAATGCGGCAATAACTTCAAATTCAATTTAAACTTAAAGCCCAACAAAATTTCTGATAAAATGACAGCTGCCAAACTGTCAACTACAACAGACAAATTTTGCACCGTTGTATTTTTGTGTTGCAATAGGGTTCGGGTATAGCAAAAGTGCAAAAGTGTAACAAAATTGTAGTCTGTATATTTTGTTGTTTTAGTGCAAGAAAATGTTACACTTTTGCACTTTTGCAACGATACAAGACCACTTGCATCGAATCGTGAATACCCCTATTCTAAAAAAAAACAGTTTTCAATACTACGGCCGGCCCCGCACAGTTTGCATTTGTAAAATTAAAGATTCCACCAATCTTTGTCGATCTACCTTTGATTATTTTTCATTTTAAAAATCCACAGGGTAGAAGTTTTTCGTTTTAGTCGCAGCATAAAATTAAATAGCTGCTATTTCTTTGTATTTTTCGTTTTACGTACCGTTGGTTTTCGTAACTTTGTGTGTCGAAACTTTAAAATTTGTTTGTTTTTTGCATTTTTGATTTTTCATTTCTTCGACCTTCGTATTCGTGTATCTATTTCCAATTAGTAAAATAAAGGTGTATGCATACTTTAATGTTTTATATTTGTTATATCCCATACACTTTCTTAATACTGGTTCTAATTATTGCAGTACTAGCCCAAACCGAATAATATTAAACTGACTTAAATTGTTTTCTCCTGAATTATAGTTTTCCCTCCTTAGTCCTTGTAACTAGATTTTTAATCTACTGACCAAACTTCTTTCCTAGCATAAGTTTAATGTTTTTAAAACCATAATTCCATTGCTAAAACGCAACGAGCGTATCGAATACATTTTTATTATAAGAATTGCTCTTTCGAAGTCAAGAACTCGCAAGGAACTTAATTTGAGTAGGTTCTTTTTTATTTTTGAAGTAATTCAGTAAAACAATAATGAAAATGCGACACAAGTTGTAACATTAAAAAAAAATTCATTAAGTAATTGACTTTGACTGTAACTCAGTTGGACTTGGTTTTCTTCTTCATGAAGGGGCGCGTGGTAGTTAATTAAGTTAACAGGAAATGGGTGGAAGGGAAAAACGAATTTAAAACATTAAGAATCGGAAAAAACGAAAAGAAAAAGACTTTAAAATTAAATTGAATTATACGAAAAAACACACGAAAGTAGAAAAAATAAACTTAATAAATAGTAGGTACCTTTCTCTCAAGAAATGCCACTAAAGTCGCAAGTAGGTATAGTAGAATAATTACTCTTCTAGTTAATTTACCGTAACGATTTTGTAAGGATTTTTGAAGAACTAGTTTAAGAACAAAAGTCCTCTGATTTTATATTAGAAGAAATAATATGATGAAGACAGAATCCCAAAAAAATGAGCAGTTACGGTGCCTATCCTTAATAAATTACCTTAAAAGATGTACAACATGAAAGGAACTTTAGTTCAAAGAAATACCATTTATTTCAACCAAACAATCACTTCGAAACCTGACATCATGCGACTAAGAATGATAATAATATAGCCATTGTTATTGATGTGCCAATAATTCCTGAGGGGGATGGTCTTACCAACCAAAAAGGTTTATATGGACCCCTAGGTGAGTGAAGTATTGGTGAAAGTTAATTTTGCGACACTTAATAGGAGATAGGAGAGGATATGAGCACAAAACGAATGTCATTCATTTTGCGAGTTGCTGTGTTCTTCTATTTAACAATTTATCGTCCCTCATCAGCATGGTTTCGTAAATGGTCAATATAAACGGTATACCTAATGAAAGTGGGAGCACACTATAAATGATGGTAGTCCATATATTCAAGCACCACATTATATCATTCATTAACATCTTAAAACAAAAGATCTTGACTGTAATCTATGAGATAAATTGATTTTTTACGCAATCCCCAAGAAAGCCTTCTCTTTCCAAATGAAAAATGATTAATTATTAGCTTAAAAAATATCTCGAGGAGCGAAAGCTTCTTAAAGACCGGTAGTTTGGCTTTCGTAGCAATAAGTCCACTAGTGAGTTCTTGTTTCATCAAACCGAACAGTGGAAAAAATCTTAACATCGTTTTGGATATAGTAAGATTGTTGTACTTGATATTTCAAAGGCATTTCATAAAGTCCAGTATAATATTTCCTTAGCGTACATTTGGTATCGGCGAAACAATTCTTCGTTGGATTAGATATTTTTTTCGAACCATTCAATATAATCTATTTTGGAAATATGCAAGTCTGAAACAACAGTATGGTGCGCACTATTTCACTTTAATTTCCACAGTTTTTCAAATAATCTCATGTCTGCAACTTCTAATCTAGTTAATTGTTTCTTTGACGATATAACTCTTAGGTTTTATCATTCGGTTTACCCTTGAACCAGTACCATGAAACCTTATACGGCAGCTTCGAATAAAGCAATTCACTATATATTCTAGCGAACAATATGCTTTCCATTCCCATTGTTGAAGATTAATCGTTTTAAGTCCAAGAACTCCTCCGATTTGCCATACCATACCATTGTCAAAAACCTTAACAGGTCCTTATGAGTGTATCTTCAATCCGAAAAGTCTACCATTGACCAAATATTCAGATTACACAAAATCTTGGAAAAACCCATTAACTTCAAATCGATACCCACTAGCATTTATGGAAGAGCTCTACAAACCAATGTTTAGTTTTGGCATCCCTGTCAAACTTATTTGTTTCCCCCGAAGCGTCAACAAAACGTCACCATGGACAGCTTAAACTTTGAGGTAGTTAATGTCTACCTAGGATCCGTATTAAATTCAGATAACGACACCACGGCTGAAAGAAGAATAACTCTTGCAACCCGCTGCATCTTTGGACGTAGAAGGCATTTAATTAGTTAATTAATGTCTCGAGCAACTAAAATCATCATCTTGAATACAACAACAGAGACACAAATCACGTTCTTAGATGTGAACCCATCTAAAGAATTACTGGGAAGTTTAGATGAAGTAGAACTTGAAAACCTTGATTTCAACAATACATTTTTTAAATTAACTCTCAATAATCATTTTCGATGTGTGTCAGTATCACACAGATTGAATCTTACTGTTTCCACTGATCTTATTCGATTTTTGTCAAAAATCTTTAATATTTAACAAGCATTAAATTGTAAGTATGTAAGTCACAATCATATTTCGACACCAAACATTAAAAATATTTCATCTTCTATGATTTTGAATATTAAAAAATGTACGTTTTTACGAACTTTATTCTTAAAGATGCGTTTGAGCGTACTTAAATTTTGTTTGATTGATGTCTTGAAAAGAGATAAATAAAATAAAATTGTAGGACAGTACACTTACTTACTTAAGGTGTCGCTACAGTCCGGGGCGGACCTGGGCCTCAATCAACATGCGTCTCCAACCAGCTCGGTCCCTAGTTAGCTGTCTCCATTTTCGCACGCCAAGTTGGTTGAGGACCTCAACCACCTGAGTCGCGGTCTTCGTCTACTGCGACGTCCCTCGGAATTGGATTTAGAGACCTTACAGGCTGGAGCGTTGATGTCCATTCGCTCTACATAACCTAGCCATCTAAGCCGTTGGACTTTAATTCTGCTAACTAGGTCAGTGTCGCTGTACAACCCGTACAGTTCGTCGTTATATCTTCTCCTTCTTTCTCCATCTATGCGTACGGGACCAAAAATCAATCGAAGAATTTTTCTCTCGAAGCATCCTAAGACATTCTCATCTTTCTTTGACAGGGTCCAGGTCTCAGAGCCCTAAATGAGAACCGGGATGATGAGTGTCTTATAGATGGTGATTTTAGATGCTCGAGAGAGGACTTTACTTCTCAATTGCCTTCTAAGTCCAAAAAAGCAGCGATTTGCAAGAGTTATTCTTCGTTTGATTTCAGCGCTGGTGTCGTTGTCTGTGTTAGTAGCGGTGCCTAGGTAGACAAAGTCCTTAACTACCTCAAAGTTATAGCTGTCCATGGTGACGTTTTGATCAAGACGTCGTTGTTCAGTGTCCTTTTTTGATGACAACATATACTTGGTCTTGCCCTCATTGACCACTAAACCCATCTTCTTCGCTTCCGTCGCAATGCTCAAAAACGCTCCACTGACATCACGCTTTGTTCTTCCAATTATGTCAATATCATCTGCGTATCCGAGTAATTGAATGGACCTTTGGAAGATTGTGCCTCTAGTGTTGACGGTTGAGTTTTGCACAATTCTTTCCAGAACGATGTTGAAGAAGTCGCATGACATTGCATCGCCTTGTCTAAAAACTTTTTTGACATCAAATGAATCGGTAAGATCATTTCCGAACTTGATAGAGCGGCGTGCATTCTCCATCGTCATTCTGCACAAACGGATAAGTGTGACAGGGATGCCAAAACTAGACATTGCTCGGTAGAGCTGTTCCCTATAGATGCTGTCATACGCGGCTTTAAAATCGATAAAGAGATGGTGGGTATCGATTTGAAGCTCCTGGGTTTTTTCCAGGAGCCGTAGTGTGAATATTTGGTCGATAGTGGACTTTCCTGGTCTGAAGCCACACTGATAAGGACCAATCAGGTTGTTGACGAATGGCCTCAGACGTTCACATAATACGGCAGAGAGGATCTTGTATGCAATGTGAAGGAGACTGATGAATCTGTAGTGGGCGCAATTTAGATGGTCTCCTTTTTTATGTATCGGGCAAACTATGCTACTATTCCACTCATCGGGCAGGCTTTTTTCTGACCATATTTTGCAGATGAGTTGGTGCATGCTCCGTACCAAGTCATCGCCTGCTGCTTTGAATAGTTCGGCTTTAGTTTAGATATAGCTATCTTCACTCCGTCAAGGTCGGGTAGGCGGAATTGTTGATCTGCGTCGCCGAGGTTGAGTGGTTCTATCTCCCTTACAGCGGAATTCGGTTCGTCATCGCCATTATATAATTTGGAGAAGTGATCTTTTCATATTCTCAGTATCGACTGCGGTTCTACTACGATGTTCCCTGATCGTCTTGACAGGCTTCGGTTCGTGGCTGGTACCCTTGGGAGTTTTTTTTACCTTTTGGTAAAATTTACGAACCTCATTTCTGTAGTGACATCCCTCGTTCTCCTCGATCGAGCGCTTCTCATGCTCTCTTTTTTTCCATCTAAGAAGCCGGTGTTCTTCTCTCCTCTTCTGCTCGTAGAGCTCGCGAGCACCTCTAGTCCTTTTGTGCAGCACTGTTTTGTATGCCTCTTGTTTCGCTGCGTGCGCTTGCCGGCATTCGTCGTCAAACCAGGGGTTTCGCTGTGGTGGCCATGTGTTACCTAGCACTTCAGAAGCGACATCTCTGATGGCTGCAAGGCAATGTTGCCACTGGTTAATAAGAGGTTATTAGACACTCGATCGGAAAAGGACATGGCAGTCTCTTGCGATTGTATAGCCGTCTAACGTCAAATCTTTTTACAGTACTTCCTTGTTTTGGATTGGATCGGGATATCCGTGCTACCTTGACTACTACGAAATAGTGGTCGGAGTCAATGTTGGCCCCTCGGAATGTTCGGATATCCTGTATACTGGAGAAGTGTCGTGCGTCGATCGCAATGTGGTCAATCTGGTTGACGGTTGACTGATCAGGAGATTTCCATGGCCCCTTGTGGATATTAAGATGCGTGAACTGACGCATCGAAATCGACCAGCCTGAATCCGTTATCGGAGGTAGTGCTGTGCAGGCTGTATCTCCCGATTATGCCACCAAAGATGTCTTCTCTTCCTAGCTTGACATACAAATCTCCTAAGACAATTTTAATGTCATAGCCAGGGCACTGCTCATATGTCTTGTCCAAGAGCTTGAAGAATATGTCTTTGGTGTCTTCATCGTTCTCCTCTGTTGGGGCATGCGCGCATATTAGGCTAATGTTGGCGAATTTAGTCTCACACTCACACTGTTGCCAGAATTTTTGACAGAGTCTAGTTCCAACAACAAATCCACACCCAAATAGAAGCTGTCTTTGTTCTCGGTAGCAGTCGTCGTAGTATATATCGCAGTCTTTTAGTGTGCGTTTGCTCGGTCCATCCCATCGCACTTCTTGGATGGCGGTAATATCAGCCTTGCAGCGGTTTAGGGCTCCTGCTAATTGTTCGGCTGCACGTGGTCTGTTAAGGGCCCTAACATTCCACGTACAGATCCGAAGTTCGTTGTCCTTATTTCGTTTGGGTGGGTTGTCAACTGTGAATCCGTCCGTATCCGAGGCTTGTTGGTGCTTCGCAACTGGACAGGAGGTCACCCCGACGGCACAACCCCCTACCTGGAGGAATTGTAAACAAAAATCAAAACAATGAAAGCAACAAAAAAGAATTCACGGCTTTCAAAAGATTGCATTCAATTGATTGGTGTAAAATAAATGGAGGGGACAAATTATTGAACGCTTTTTACTACAACTGTTTGGTGATTGCATAAATTGAAGTTAGAAGTCCTTAAGTAAAATCAATGAATGCCATCTTCTTATTGAGTTCAATAAATGGTTGTTAAAGACTGCATTTACGAAAAATTCATTCTTTTAAAAGATTGCCGCTTGCTATAAAGTAATGGAATGTTAATAAATGATATAATAAATTTACTTTTGAATGCAAACATCTAACGAGTAGAAAACTTCTATTGTAATAGGGCGACATGAACGACTTTTAAATCACTCATAGCAGAACTTGAAATTACGTACCTACAATTTTGTGTTTAGGTGTCATTTCATTGCCAAAATTTCAATTATTTTAAATGAAGTTAAAACTCGATTAACCAGGATGGTCGGGACCCAGCTTATTATGGCGCAATTTAGATGGTCTCCTTTTTTATGTATCGGGCAAACTATGCTACTATTCCACTCATCGGGCAGGCTTTTTTCTGACCATATTTTGCAGATGAGTTGGTGCATGCTCCGTACCAAGTCATCGCCTGCTGCTTTGAATAGTTCGGCTTTAGTTTAGATATAGCTATCTTCACTCCGTCAAGGTCGGGTAGGCGGAATTGTTGATCTGCGTCGCCGAGGTTGAGTGGTTCTATCTCCCTTACAGCGGAATTCGGTTCGTCATCGCCATTATATAATTTGGAGAAGTGATCTTTTCATATTCTCAGTATCGACTGCGGTTCTACTACGATGTTCCCTGATCGTCTTGACAGGCTTCGGTTCGTGGCTGGTACCCTTGGGAGTTTTTTTTACCTTTTGGTAAAATTTACGAACCTCATTTCTGTAGTGACATCCCTCGTTCTCCTCGATCGAGCGCTTCTCATGCTCTCTTTTTTTCCATCTAAGAAGCCGGTGTTCTTCTCTCCTCTTCTGCTCGTAGAGCTCGCGAGCACCTCTAGTCCTTTTGTGCAGCACTGTTTTGTATGCCTCTTGTTTCGCTGCGTGCGCTTGCCGGCATTCGTCGTCAAACCAGGGGTTTCGCTGTGGTGGCCATGTGTTACCTAGCACTTCAGAAGCGACATCTCTGATGGCTGCAAGGCAATGTTGCCACTGGTTAATAAGAGGTTATTAGACACTCGATCGGAAAAGGACATGGCAGTCTCTTGCGATTGTATAGCCGTCTAACGTCAAATCTTTTTACAGTACTTCCTTGTTTTGGATTGGATCGGGATATCCGTGCTACCTTGACTACTACGAAATAGTGGTCGGAGTCAATGTTGGCCCCTCGGAATGTTCGGATATCCTGTATACTGGAGAAGTGTCGTGCGTCGATCGCAATGTGGTCAATCTGGTTGACGGTTGACTGATCAGGAGATTTCCATGGCCCCTTGTGGATATTAAGATGCGTGAACTGACGCATCGAAATCGACCAGCCTGAATCCGTTATCGGAGGTAGTGCTGTGCAGGCTGTATCTCCCGATTATGCCACCAAAGATGTCTTCTCTTCCTAGCTTGACATACAAATCTCCTAAGACAATTTTAATGTCATAGCCAGGGCACTGCTCATATGTCTTGTCCAAGAGCTTGAAGAATATGTCTTTGGTGTCTTCATCGTTCTCCTCTGTTGGGGCATGCGCGCATATTAGGCTAATGTTGGCGAATTTAGTCTCACACTCACACTGTTGCCAGAATTTTTGACAGAGTCTAGTTCCAACAACAAATCCACACCCAAATAGAAGCTGTCTTTGTTCTCGGTAGCAGTCGTCGTAGTATATATCGCAGTCTTTTAGTGTGCGTTTGCTCGGTCCATCCCATCGCACTTCTTGGATGGCGGTAATATCAGCCTTGCAGCGGTTTAGGGCTCCTGCTAATTGTTCGGCTGCACGTGGTCTGTTAAGGGCCCTAACATTCCACGTACAGATCCGAAGTTCGTTGTCCTTATTTCGTTTGGGTGGGTTGTCAACTGTGAATCCGTCCGTATCCGAGGCTTGTTGGTGCTTCGCAACTGGACAGGAGGTCACCCCGACGGCACAACCCCCTACCTGGAGGAATTGTAAACAAAAATCAAAACAATGAAAGCAACAAAAAAGAATTCACGGCTTTCAAAAGATTGCATTCAATTGATTGGTGTAAAATAAATGGAGGGGACAAATTATTGAACGCTTTTTACTACAACTGTTTGGTGATTGCATAAATTGAAGTTAGAAGTCCTTAAGTAAAATCAATGAATGCCATCTTCTTATTGAGTTCAATAAATGGTTGTTAAAGACTGCATTTACGAAAAATTCATTCTTTTAAAAGATTGCCGCTTGCTATAAAGTAATGGAATGTTAATAAATGATATAATAAATTTACTTTTGAATGCAAACATCTAACGAGTAGAAAACTTCTATTGTAATAGGGCGACATGAACGACTTTTAAATCACTCATAGCAGAACTTGAAATTACGTACCTACAATTTTGTGTTTAGGTGTCATTTCATTGCCAAAATTTCAATTATTTTAAATGAAGTTAAAACTCGATTAACCAGGATGGTCGGGACCCAGCTTATTATGGATAATCGAAAATCCTCGATAATAGAGCTTTTTTTCTCAAATAATTTAAAAAATAATATTTAAATTTTTTATTTTTAACTTATCAGAAGTTCTTGTAAGCGGTCCCATTTGTCAAATTGAAAATTTTGACATTTTTCGACATCCCAAGAGTCGAAATAATAGATTGTATTGTAAGTTCGTACGTTCGTAAGTTTAATTACGATTTTTTCGTTGTCCATAGTTTAAGAACCAGTAGAGATAGCGATTTTAAATAAATGTTGTTGTACAGATAATAATGCAGAAAGGGCTCACAAGAGGGCGTGGGTGGGTTTTTTTCACCATAGCAGTTTAAAAAAAAGGTGAACACTTTGGTTAACCCTAACTATCTCACAAACCTAAACCGTTACAGACTTGAATTAAATTTTTTTATAATATATTGTAACGAGTATATTTAAAAAAAAATTTGTCACCTTGGAAATTTTACGAATAAAAAATGGAAAAACTTTGGGAAAAATCGTTTTTTGTTTTATAAAAAACAAAAACGTAAAAAAACATTAGGTACTCAAAGTTGGTAAAAATTGAATTTCGAATCAAATCTATTTTCAAAAACTTGATATTATGGCTTCACACTTATTTAATCTTATAAGAAATATTGTTTTCAACATTCCGTAAAATTTACAGTTTTCCTGACAAAAAATAGAAACTTAATAAAAATTAACAAAAGTTGGTAAAAAATCATTTTCGACACAAATATCTTTTCAACAATTTGAGATTATGGCTTCCAACTAAATTAGAAGCCATTATCAGAAAAATGCAGTTTGGTGGAAAGTACCTCACTAGTATTTGTGGCCTTAAACCCATTATGGTCTGGGTAGATTGGACAGTTATCCAAGAGCAATAAAACTTTTAAGTTCTTGTCAAGATTGTTTATTTCCCTGTGCTGTTTAACTTCTGTTACAAAGTTTTTATTTAACCAATCAAGGAACAATTGTTGGGTTACAGAAGCTGGCTTGTTGGTTTGTAGATAACTGGAAGCTCTTAGACGAGCGCTTTTGCCAATAACCATCAACTTGCATTTATGAGTCCTGAAGCATTAGAACAAACCGGTACAGTGAGTCGTTCCTTCGATTCGTTATGTCCTTCAACTGAACCCTCGTCGTTGCATGCCAAAGAGTTTTAGGGCAATCATTTCCGAAAAATGTGGTTTCATCGGCATTGTATATTTGCTCATTGCTTAAATTCTCTGTTTGAATGAGTTTAGAAAAAGCAGCTTCATAGATAGCAGATTCTTTTTCCCCAATCGCTTTCAATCCATGAATTCCTTGGCGGTTTTTTGAATTTTCCAAGCCATCTTTCAGAACCATTCATAAGTTGCTGCGTCAATTTTGGTACTTTCAGCTTTTTTTAAAAGTTTTGCGCCTCTACAATACTTTTAGAGTCAGCAAAAAATCATGTCTCTATTGTTTACACTGTTTGTGTGCGGATTTTATATCTTTTAGCTAACATTTTCACAAGCACAGTACTTTTGCGATGCTTATTAAACAATTCTACTTTTTTCTTAATTGACTTTACGCGGTCTTTTATGTTCATCTAAAAAAAAGAAGCCATTATCATTACTTTTTTTCAGATTTTCAAGTCCATACATAAGAAACGAAACGCAACCCGAACAATGTATTATCCCGGTCTTCTTTTTTTTTTTTTTTTAGTTTAGTTTAGTGTTTATTTCATCAAACAAAGTTACAATGCTTTAGTGATTACTCGATAATAAAATAATAATAATATACGTACAAAAATCAATAATGAATAAAAAAACAATAAATAAATAAATAAATATATATTAAACATTTCCACCATTAAGGTTTCTCAAAATAACGAGTAAATTGTTTTTAAATGAAAATCTACCAAGACAAAAGTCGATCATATCGCAAACAGAATTGGATTCTTTTAAGCACCTGGTCAATGGTTCATTAGCAGCATAATTTGTTCTGTGGAATGGAATGTTAAATAAGTTTTGGTTTCTAAGCATCCTCGCAGGAACATTGAAGTTAATTAAGCTCAAAATTTCCGAACAATCAATGTGATTAGTTAAAACATCACGAATAAACATAACTCCAGAAAACTTTCTACGAATATTAAGAGGCAAGATTCCAAATAATTTACACCTTGTTTCATAGGAAGGCATATCAATGCTCCAATGAAGCCTTTTTACTAATACCCTTGTAAAGCGTTTTTGAATTTTCTCAATTCTAAAAGAGTGAACTTCGTACAAAGGGCTCCAAATAGTATTGCAATACTCAAGAGTAGATCTAACAAACGCAAAAAAAAGACATTTCAATGTGTGAGGATCACAGAATTCCTTTGAATTGCGCAAGATAAATCCTAACATAGAATTACCTTTGGCAACTAAAAAGTCTATATGTTTTAAGAAATCAAGTTTTTGATCAAAAATTATCCCTAGATCTTTTTTAAAGGTTACTATAGATAAAAAGATATTATTTATACTATAGGAAAAATTAATTGATGTACGTTTTCGACAAAACGTTATACTTTGACATTTAGCAATATTAAGGTGTAAGGAGTTAATCGAACACCAATTTGATAATTTTTGAAGATCTTCTTGCAGCAATATGCAATCTTGTTCAGATTTTATACACCGAAAAATTTTCAAATCGTCTGCGTACATTAGACATCTAGAATTTAAGAAAACATTGGGAATGTCATTGATAAATAACAAGAAAAAAAGCGGACCGAGATGGCTTCCTTGTGGAACACCCGAGGTAACATTGATAGGCGATGAAAGAAAATTATTAATACGAACAAACTGAATGCGACCCTTTAAATATGTCCGTATCCAGTTCAGCAAATTAGAATGAAAACCAATTTTATTCAACTTCATAAGTAATATATCATGGTTCACCCTATCAAAAGCTTTGGAAAAATCTGTATAAACAACATCGAATTGGAAACCTTTTTCGAGCCCGTTTAAAATGGTGTTTGAAAAAATTGTTAGGTTGGTGCTGGTAGATCTACCAGCGTGAAACCCATGTTGACAGGGAGAGATAACATGTTTTACCATTGAAGTTAATTTTTCATAAACCAATTTTTCAAAAATTTTTGGAACGGTAGAGATCTTGCAAATAGGGCGGTAGTTTGAAACATCCTGCCTATTTCCTGATTTATAAATTGGTGTAATGATAGAACGCTTCCACGTACTTAAAAATTCACCACTTTCAAGAGATCGATTAAAAATTATTTGTAAAGGAACAGCAAATACTATTGAACATTTCTGTAAAATAATAGGTGCAATTCCATCTATATCAAGTCTTGTGTCTACTTTGACAGCTGATAAAGCTTTTTCAATTTCCTCAATTGAAAAATGTAAACTTCCAATATTCAGACAACTATCAATACCGTTAAATTGATTATCGAGATTTATATTTGGATTTGGATTACTATCTAAATAAACGGATTGAAAATGTTTACCAAAAAAGTTACAAACTACTTTAAGATCCGAAGATGATATTCCATCGTGACGCATTAGATTAGGAATGCCATTTGATTGTTTTTTCGTATTTATAAATTTCCAAAAACTTTTACTATTAGATTTTAAATCACTTTCAACAGATAAAAGATATTGATTGTAAAGAAATTTATTTAAAGTATCAAAATTCTTTTGCAATAACCGATATTGTTTGTAAAGATCACGGTCATTGTTTGATTTGCGAAAATGCTTATAAACCTTATTTTTTTTATTATTAAGATTTATTAATCTTTTATTAAACCAAACTGGTTTTGAAAAGCTTTTCATTTTAATTTTAGGTGTGTACAATGCAATTGCATCATGAACAATTTTTAAAAAAGAATCGTAGCACTTCTCAAAATTTGCACCAACAAATAATGCATGCCAATCATTTTCGTTGAGAAGACTATTGATTGAATCATAATTCGATTTAGCAAAATTATATTTAAAATTAGAATCGAGAGTTTCAGCTGAAAAATACTCATAAAATTCTACATGCAAACTGAATGCGACATGATGAATTGTGTTAGGAAAAAGAGAAACCATACAGTTGTTTATACTAACGCACAAATCTGAATCAACGAAAACCAAATCAAGCACATTGTTAAAAGAATTATGAAAATGATTTAGTTGCCTAAGATCAAATTGCGCAAAAGTATCCACAACTTCACAATCATGATTAAATATAACATTAAATGGAACAAGTATTTTATCATCAGGATCAAAAATCCACTTAACATTCGGCAAATTAAAATCACCTACAATAATAACTTTTTGATTTTCTTTTCGGCTTTTTAAAATAAATTTACAATTTTCAATGTGAGCTTTATATAAATCAAATGAGCTACTTGGTGGAATGTAAGAAACAATAAGAAAAAGTTCATTTATACAATTTAATTTAATATTTACTATTAATTGATCGACGTCGAGAGAATTATCAGATGACGGCAACACAACTTCAGTGCAATGAAAAATAGAGCGCACAGCAACAAGAACTCCTCCACCTCTCTCACAACCAAGTAAATCATAATTTCGATCTTTGCGAAAGACAGCATACTGATTATCATTAAACATCTCGGCATCGTGGTGATTGTTATTAAGCCAGGTTTCAGTGAGAGCGATTATGTCGTATTGCGAAGAAGAAGAAAAGAGAAGTATTTGTTGCAGTTTAGTACGAAGTCCACCAGAATTTTGATAATATAATAGAAAATCATTCGAAGAGATTAGATCTGATTTTGATGTTTGTGGGTATGATAAGGCAGAGACAACCTGTTTTTGGGAGAGCGATGCATAGGTTGAGTGCTTTGATGGGGATGGTGGTGAAGAAGATGGTAGTCAATTAGTCGATGGCGGGTGAACTTGTTGCGGAGGTGGGTGTACGACTCGGTGTGTTGCTGATTGTGGTGATGCTGGTGGTGGCGGGGGCGGCGGTGTTGGTGGTGATACTGTTGATGGAAGTGCAGTTGATATTGATTTTGTAGGTGGAGGTGCATTTGCATTTATTGTTGTTGGGGTTGGGTTTGGGTTCTCTATTTTTTTATGTGTGATGAATTCTTTTACTTGCACAAAGGAACCCCATACAGACGGGTCAAGAACTAGAGAAAGTTTATGTGTAGGTACACTCAGTTTAAAAGTTATGAATTTAAGAGTCGATAAATCTGCATCTTTTTTAATGAGAGCATAACATTTTAACTCTTCCTTTGGAATATTAGTTTTTTGGGAAATACTGTCAACAATGTCACTAGATTTTGTATTTATATCGAATCTTGACAAATGAAGCCATTTTATATTTGGGAGAGCACAAAGTGAAGAAGGGTCACTACCAACAATTTTTTTAATTCTTGACACATTTTGTTGTTTTTTGGTACATTAATGTTGACATATGGAGAAAACTCCTTGATAGGTACAAGAGTAGGTAGAAGGGCACTTGATGGATTTGTTATGGTTGACGATGATGAAGGAGGTAACGACGACGATAGTGATGAGGATGATGATGACGACGATGAAGTTGATGAAGATGATGATGATGGTAATGATGATGATGTTGATGAAGATGTTGATGAAGATGTTGATGAAGATGTTGATTTATGTAATCGAGCAGCAGCAGCAGCAGCAGAATACGAAAGAGGCAATGTTGGAATTGAGATTGAATCAGTTAATTGAGTATAAGGAATCTCATTGTTTTCAGTTGTTGCACTTTTACTACTTAATACTGATTTTTTTGCTGTTTTACGGGGAGGGGAACTGCTATTAAGAAGTAGTTTAAGAGAGGAAAGTTCATT
>NW_026605750.1:0-41047 GCF_945859685.1 Eupeodes corollae | reverse complement strand
TACTTGACATGTATTAGAAAAAGATACTCCTAGTCAAGATCTATCATTATAGATATAGATGAGTCATTTTGGAGCATCCTGAAGGATTTTTTGATGTTCTAGACGAAAATCAAATCACACCCAAAACCATCACCTGATCCTTCCCAACCCCCCAAAATCGATCAAGACTTCAAAATAGATACTTCACATGTACTAGAAAAAGATACTCCTAATCAAGATCTATCATTATAGATATAGATGAGTCATTTTGGAGCATCCTGAAGGATTTTTGATGTTCTAGACGAAAATCAAATCACACCCTAAACCATCACCTGATCCTTACCAACCCCCAAAATCGATCAAGACTTCAAAATAGAAACATGACATGTACTAGAAAAAGATACTCCTAATCAAGATCTATCATTATAGATATAGATGAGTCATTTTGGAGCATCCTGAAGGATTTTTGATGTTCTAGACGAAAATCAAATCACACCCAAAACCATCACCTGATCCTTCCAACCCCCAAAATCGATCAAGACTTCAAAATAGATACTTGACATGTAATAGAAAAAGATACTCCTAATCAAGATCTATCATTATAGATATAGATGAGTCATTTTGGAGCATCCTGAAGGATTTTTGATGTTCTAGACGAAAATCAAATCACACCCAAAACCATCACCTGATCCTTCCCAACCCCAAAATCGATCAAGACTTCAAAATAGATACTTGACATGTACTAGAAAAAGATACTCCTAATCAAGATCTATCATTATAGATATAGATGAGTCATTTTGGAGCATCCTGAAGGATTTTTGATGTTCTAGACGAAAATCAAATCACACCCAAAACCATCACCTGATCCTTCCCAACCCCCAAAATCGATCAAGACTTCAAAATAGATACTTGACATGTACTAGAAAAAGATACTAATAATCAAGATCTATCATTATAGATATAGATGAGTCATTTTGGAGCATCCTGAAGGATTTTTGATGTTCTAGAGACGAAAATCAAATCACACCCAAAACCATCAACTGATCCTTCCCAACCCCCAAAATCGATCAAGACTTCAAAATAGATACTTGACATGTACTAGAAAAAGATACTCCTAATCAAGATCTATCATTATAGATATAGATGAGCCATTTTGGAGCATCCTGAAGGATTTTTGATGTTCTAGACGAAAATCAAATCACACCCAAAACCATCACCTGATCCTTCCCAACCCCCAAAATCGATCAAGACTTCAAAATAGATACTTGACATTGTACTAGAAAAAGATACTCCTAATCAAGATCTATCATTATAGATATAGATGAGTCATTTTGGAGCATCCTGAAGGATTTTTGATGTTCTAGACGAAAATCAAATCACACCCAAAACCATCACCTGATCCTTTCCAACCCCCAAAATCGATCAAGACTTCAAAAAAAATACTTGACATGTACTAGAAAAAGATACTCCTAATCAAGATCTATCATTAATAGATATAGATGAGTCATTTTGGAGCATCCTGAAGGATTTTTGATGTTCTAGACGAAAATCAAATCACACCCAAAACCATCACCTGATCCTTCCAACCCCCAAAATCGATCAAGACTTCAAAATAGATACTTGACATGTACTAGAAAAAGATGCTCCTAATCAAGATCTATCATTATAGATATAGATGAGTCATTTTGGAGCATCCTGAAGGATTTTTGATGTTCTAGACGAAATCAAATCACACCCAAAACCATCACCTGATCCTTCCCAACCCCCAAAATCGATTAAGACTTCAAAATAGATACTTGACATGTACTAGAAAAAGATACTCCTAATCAAGATCTATCATTATAGATATAGATGAGTCATTTTGGAGCATCCTGAAGGATTTTTGATGTTCTAGACGAAAATCAAATCACACCCAAAACCATCACCTGATCCTTCCCAACCCCCAAAATCGATCAAGACTTCAAAATATATACTTGACATGTACTTAGAAAAAAGATACTCCTAATCAAGATCTATCATTATAGATATAGATGAGTCATTTTGGAGCATTCTGAAGGATTTTTGATGTTCTAGACGAAAATCAAATCACACCTAAAACCATCACCTGATCCTTCCCAACACCCAACATCGATCAAGACTTCAAAATAGATACTTGAGATGTATTAGAAAAAGATACTCCTAATCAAGATCTATCATTATAGATATAGATGAGTCATTTTGGAGCATCCTGAAGATTTTTGATGTTCTAGACGAAAATCAAATCACACCCAAAACCATCACCTGATCCTTCCCAACCCCAAAATCGATCAAGACTTCAAAATAGATACTTGACATGTACTAGAAAAAGATACACCTAATCAAGATCTATCATTATAGATATAGATGAGTCATTTTGGAGCATCCTGAAGGATTTTTGATGTTCTAGACGAAAATCAAATCACACCCAAAACCATCACCTGATCCTTCCCAACCCCCAAAATCGATCAAGACTTCAAAATAGATACTTGACATGTACTAGAAAAAAGATACTCCTAATCAAGATCTATCATTATAGATATAGATGAGTCATTTTGGAGCATCCTGAAGGATTTTTGATGTTCTAGACGAAAATCAAATTACACCCAAAACCATCACCTGATCCTTCCCAACCCCCAAAATCGATCAAGACTTCAAAATAGATACTTGACATGTACTAGAAAAAGATACTCCTAATCAAGATCTATCATTATAGATATAGATGAGTCATTTTGGAGCATCCTGAAGGATTTTTGATGTTCTAGACGAAAATCAAATCACACCCAAAACCATCACCTGATCCTTCCCAACCCCCAAAATCGATCAAGACTTCAAAATAGATACTTGACATGTACTAGAAAAAGATACTCCTAATCAAGATCTATCATTATAGATATAGATGAGTCATTTTGGAGCATCCTGAAGGATTTTTGATGTTCTAGACGAAAATCAAATCACACCCAAAACCATCACCTGATCCTTCCCAACCCCCAAAATCGATCAAGACTTCAAAATAGATACTTGACATGTACTAGAAAAAGATACTCCTAATCAAGATCTATCATTATAGATATAGATGAGTCATTTTGGAGCATCCTGAAGGATTTTTGATGTTCTAGACGAAAATCAAATCACACCAAAACCATCACCTGATCCTTCCCAACCCCCAAAATCGATCAAGACTTCAAAATAGATACTTGACATGTACTAGAAAAAGATACTCCTAATCAAGATCTATCATTATAGATATAGATGAGTCATTTTGGAGCATCCTGAAGGATTTTTGATGTTCTAGACGAAAATCAAATCACACCCAAAACCATCACCTGATCCTTCCCAACCCCCAACATCGATCAAGACTTCAAAATAGATACTTGACATGTACTAGAAAAAGATACTCCTAATCAAGATCTATCATTATAGATATAGATGAGTCATTTTGGAGCATCCTGAAGGATTTTTGATGTTCTAGACGAAAATCAAATCACACCCAAAACCATCACCTGATCCTTCCCAACCCCCAAAATCGATCAAGACTTCAAAATAGATACTTGACATGTACTAGAAAAAGATACTCCTAATCAAGATCTATCATTATAGATATAGATGAGTCATTTTGGAGCATCCTGAAGGATTTTTGATGTTCTAGACGAAAATCAAATCACACCCAAAACCATCACCTGATCCTTCCCAACCCCCAAAATCGATCAAGACTTCAAAATAGATACTTGACATGTACTAGAAAAAGATACTCCTAATCAAGATCTATCATTACAGATATAGATGAGTCATTTTGGAGCATCCTGAAGGATTTTTGATGTTCTAGACGAAAATCAAATCACACCCAAAACCATCACCTGATCCTTCCCAACCCCCAAAATCGATCAAGACTTCAAAATAGATACTTGACATGTACTAGAAAAAGATACTCCTAATCAAGATCTATCATTATAGATATAGATGAGTCATTTTGGAGCATCCTGAAGGATTTTTGATGTTCTAGACGAAAATCAAATCACACCCAAAACCATCACCTGATCCTTCCCAACCCCCAAAATCGATCAAGACTTCAAAATAGATACTTGACATGTACTAGAAAAAGATACTCCTAATCAAGATCTATCATTATAGATATAGATGAGTCATTTTGGAGCATCCTGAAGGATTTTTGATGTTTCTAGACGAAAATCAAATCACACCCAAAACCATCACCTGATCCTTCCCAACCCCCAAAATCGATCAAGACTTCAAAATAGATACTTGACATGTACTAGAAAAAGATACTCCTAATCAAGATCTATCATTATAGATATAGATGAGTCATTTTGGAGCATCCTGAAGGATTTTTGATGTTCTAGACGAAAAATCAAATCACACCCAAAACCATCACCTGATCCTTCCCAACCCCCAAAATCGATCAAGACTTCAAATAGATACTTGACATGTACTAGAAAAAGATACTCCTAATCAAGATCTATCATTATAGATATAGATGAGTCATTTTGGAGCATCCTGAAGGATTTTTGATGTTCTAGACGAAAATCAAATCACACCCAAAACCATCACCTGATCCTTCCCAACCCCCAAAATCGATCAAGACTTCAAATAGATACTTGACATGTACTAGAAAAAGATACTCCTAATCAAGATCTATCATTATAGATATAGATGAGTCATTTTGGAGCATCCTGAAGGATTTTTGATGTTCTAGACGAAAATCAAATCACACCCAAAACCATCACCTGATCTTTCCCAACCCCCAAATCGATCAAGACTTCAAAATAGATACTTGACATGTACTAGAAAAAGATACTCCTAATCAAGATCTATCATTATAGATATAGATGAGTCATTTTGGAGCATCCTGAAGGATTTTTGATGTTCTAGACGAAAATCAAATCACACCCAAAACCATCACTGATCCTTCCCAACCCCCAAAATCGATCAAGACTTCAAAATAGATACTTGACATGTACTAGAAAAAGATACTCCCTAATCAAGATCTATCATTATAGATATAGATGAGTCATTTTGGAGCATCCTGAAGGATTTTTGATGTTCTAGACGAAAATCAAATCACACCCAAAACCATCACCTGATCCTTCCCAACCCCCAAAATCGATCAAGACTTCAAATAGATACTTGACATGTACTAGAAAAAGATACTCCTAATCAAGATCTATCATTATAGATATAGATAAGTCATTTTGGAGCATCCTGAAGGATTTTTGATGTTCTAGACGAAAATCAAATCACACCCAAAACCATCACCTGATCCTTCCCAACCCCCAAAATCGATCAAGACTTCAAAATAGATACTTGACATGTTATAGAAAAAGATACTCCTAATCAAGATCTAACATTATAGATATAGATGAGTCATTTTGGAGCATCCTGAAGGATTTTTGATGTTCTAGACGAAAATCAAATCACACCCAAAACCATCACCTGATCCTTCCCAACCCCCAAAATCGATCAAGACTTCAAAATAGATACTTGACATGTACTAGAAAAAGATACTCCTAATCAAGATCTATCATTATAGATATAGATGAGTCATTTTGGAGCATCCTGAAGGATTTTTGATGTTCTAGACGAAAATCAAATCACACCCAAAACCATCACCTGATCCTTCCAACCCCCAAAATCGATCAAGACTTCAAAATAGATACTTGACATGTACTAGAAAAAGATACTCCTAATCAAGATCTATCATTATAGATATAGATGAGTCATTTTGGAGCATCCTGAAGGATTTTTGACGTTCTAGACGAAAATCAAATCACACCCAAAACCATCACCTGATCCTTCCCAACCCCCAAAATCGATCAAGACTTCAAAATAGATACTTGACATGTACTAGAAAAAGATACTCCTAATCAAGATCTATCATTATAGATATAGATGAGTCATTTTGGAGCATCCTGAAGGATTTTTGATGTTCTAGACGAAAATCAAATCACACCCAAAACCATCACCTGATCCTTCCCAACCCCCAAAATCGATCAAGACTTCAAAATAGGTACTTGACATGTACTAGAAAAAGATACTCCTAATCAAGATCTATCATTATAGATATAGATGAGTCATTTTGGAGCATCCTGAAGGATTTTTGATGTTCTAGACGAAAATCAAATCACACCCAAAACCATCACCTGATCCTTCCCAACCCCCAAAATCGATCAAGACTTCAAAAAAGATACTTGACATGTACTAGAAAAAGATACTCCTAATCAAGATCTATCATTATAGATATTATAGATATAGATGAGTCATTTTGGAGCATCCTGAAGGAATTTTGATGTTCTAGACGAAAATCAAATCACACCCAAAACCATCACCTGATCCTTCCAACCCCCAAAATCGATCAAGACTTCAAAATAGATACTTGACATGTACTAGAAAAAGATACTCCTAATCAAGATCTATCATTATAGATATAGATGAGTCATTTTGGAGCATCCTGAAGGATTTTTGATGTTCTAGACGAAAATCAAATCACACCCAAAACCATCACCTGATCCTTCCCAACCCCCAAAATCGATCAAGACTTCAAATAGATACTTGACATGTACTAGAAAAAGATATTCCTAATCAAGATCTATCATTATAGATATAGATGAGTCATTTTGGAGCATCCTGAAGATTTTTGATGTTCTAGACGAAATCAAATCACACCCAAAACCATCACCTGATCCTTCCCAACCCCCAAAATCGATCAAGACTTCAAAATAGATACTTGACATGTACTAGAAAAAGATACTCCTAATCAAGATCTATCATTATAGATATAGATGAGTCATTTTGGAGCATCCTGAAGGATTTTTGATGTTCTAGACGAAAATCAAATCACACCCAAAACCATCACCTGATCCTTCCCAACCCCCAAAATCGATCAAGACTTCAAAATAGATACTTGACATGTACTAGAAAAAGATACTCCTAATCAAGATCTATCATTATAGATTATAGATGAGTCATTTTGAGCATCCTGAAGGATTTTTGATGTTCTAGACGAAAATCAAATCACACCCAAAACCATCACCTGATCCTTCCCAACCCCCAAAATCGATCAAGACTTCAAAATAGATACTTGACATGTACTAGAAAAAGATACTCCTAATCAAGATCTATCATTATAGATATAGATGAATCATTTTGAGCATCCTGAAGGATTTTTGATGTTCTAGACGAAAATCAAATCACACCCAAAACCATCACCTGATCCTTCCAACCCCAAAATCGATCAAGACTTCAAAATAGATACTTGACATGTACTAGAAAAAGATACTCCTAATCAAGATCTATCATTATATATATAGATGAGTCATTTTGGGAGCATCCTGAAGGATTTTTGATGTTCTAGACGAAAATCAAATCACACCCAAAACCATCACCTGATCCTTCCCAACCCCCAAAATCGATCAAGACTTCAAAATAGATACTTGACATGTACTAGAAAAAGATACTCCTAATCAAGATCTATCATTATAGATATAGATGAGTCATTTTGGAGCATCCTGAAGGATTTTTGATGTTCTAGACGAAAATCAAATCACACCCAAAACCATCACCTGATCCTTCCCAACCCCCAAAATCGATCAAGACTTCAAAATAGATACTTGACATGTACTAGAAAAAGATACTCCTAATCAAGATCTATCATTATAGATATAGATGAGTCATTTTGGAGCATCCTGAAGGATTTTTGATGTTCTAGACGAAAATCAAATCACACCCAAAACCATCACCTGATCCTTCCCAACCCCCAAAATCGATTAAGACTTCAAAATAGATACTTGACATGTACTAGAAAAAGATACTCCTAATCAAGATCTATCATTATAGATATAGATGAGTCATTTTGGAGCATCCTGAAGGATTTTTGATGTTCTAGACGAAAATCAAATCACACCCAAAACCATCACCTGATCCTTCCCAACCCCCAAAATCGATCAAGACTTCAAAATAGATACTTGACATGTATTAGAAAAAGATACTCCTAATCAAGATCTATCATTATAGATATAGATGAGTCATTTTGGAGCATCCTGAAGGATTTTTGATGTTCTAGACGAAAATCAAATCACACCCAAAACCATCACCTGATCCTTCCCAACCCCCAAAATCGATCAAGACTTCAAAATAGATACTTGACATGTACTAGAAAAAAGATACTCCTAATCAAGATCTATCATTATAGATATTGATGAGTCATTTTGGAGCATCCTGAAGGATTTTTGATGTTCTAGACGAAAATCAAATCACACCCAAAACCATCACCTGATCCTTCCCAACCCCCAAAATCGATTAAGACTTCAAAATAGATACTTGACATGTACTAGAAAAAGATACTCCTAATCAAGATCTATCATTATAGATATAGATGAGTCATTTTGGAGCATCCTGAAGGATTTTTGATGTTCTAGACGAAAATCAAATCACACCCAAAACCATCACCTGATCCTTCCCAACCCCCAAAATCGATCAAGACTTCAAAATAGATACTTGACATGTATTAGAAAAAGATACTCCAAATCAAGATCTATCATTATAGATATAGATGAGTCATTTTGGAGCATCCTGAAGGATTTTTGATGTTCTAGACGAAAATCAAATCACACCCAAAACCATCATCTGATCCTTCCCAACCCCCAAAATCGATCAAGACTTCAAAATAGATACTTGACATGTAATAGAAAAAGATACTCCTAATCAAGATCTATCATTATAGATATAGATGAGTCATTTTGGAGCATCCTGAAGGATTTTTGATGTTCTAGACGAAAATCAAATCACACCCAAAACCATCACCTGATCCTTCCCAACCCCCAAAATCGATCAAGACTTCAAAATAGATACTTGACATGTACTAGAAAAAGATACTCCTAATCAAGATCTATCATTATAGATATAGATGAGTCATTTTGGAGCATCCTGAAGGATTTTTGATGTTCTAGACGAAAATCAAATCACACCCAAAACCATCACCTGATCCTTCCCAACCCCCAAAATCGATCAAGACTTCAAAATAGATACTTGACATGTACTAGAAAAAGATACTCCTAATCAAGATCTATCATTATAGATATAGATGAGTCATTTTGGAGCATCCTGAAGGATTTTTGATGTTCTAGACGAAAATCAAATCACACCCAAAACCATCACCTGATCCTTCCCAACCCCCAAAATCGATCAAGACTTCAAAATAGATACTTGGACATGTACTAGAAAAAGATACTCCTAATCAAGATCTATCATTATAGATATAGATGAGTCATTTTGGAGCATCCTGAAGGATTTTTGATGTTCTAGACGAAAATCAAATCACACCCAAAACCATCACCTGATCCTTCCCAACCCCCAAAATCGATCAAGACTTCAAAATAGATACTTGACATGTACTAGAAAAAGATACTCCTAATCAAGATCTATCATTATAGATATAGATGAGTCATTTTGGAGCATCCTGAAGGATTTTTGATGTTCTAGACGAAAATCAAATCACACCCAAAACCATCACCTGATCCTTCCCAACCCCCAAATCGATCAAGACTTCAAAATAGATACTTGACATGTACTAGAAAAAGATACTCCTAATCAAGATCTATCATTATAGATATAGATGAGTCATTTTGGAGCATCCTGAAGGATTTTTGATGTTCTAGACGAAAATCAAATCACACCCAAAACCATCACCTGATCCTTCCCAACCCCCAAAATCGATCAAGACTTCAAAATAGATACTTGACATGTACTAGAAAAAGATACTCCTAATCAAGATCTATCATTATAGATATAGATGAGTCATTTTGGAGCATCCTGAAGGATTTTTGATGTTCTAGACGAAAATCAAATCACACCCAAAACCATCACCTGATCCTTCCCAACCCCCAAAATCGATCAAGACTTCAAAATAGATACTTGACATGTACTAGAAAAAGATACTCCTAATCAAGATCTATCATTACAGATATAGATGAGTCATTTTGGAGCATCCTGAAGGATTTTTGATGTTCTAGACGAAAATCAAATCACACCCAAAACCATCACCTGATCCTTCCCAACCCCCAAAATCGATCAAGACTTCAAAATAGATACTTGACTTGTACTAGAAAAAGATACTCCTAATCAAGATCTATCATTATAGATATAGATGAGTCATTTTGGAGCATCCTGAAGGATTTTTGATGTTCTAGACGAAAATCAAATCACACCCAAAACCATCACCTGATCCTTCCCAACCCCCAAAATCGATCAAGACTTCAAAATAGATACTTGACATGTACTAGAAAAAGATACTCCTAATCAAGATCTATCATTATAGATATAGATGAGTCATTTTGGAGCATCCTGAAGGATTTTTGATGTTCTAGACGAAAATCAAATCACACCCAAAACCATCACCTGATCCTTCCCAACCCCCAAAATCGATCAAGACTTCAAAATAGATACTTGACATGTACTAGAAAAAGATACTCCTAATTAAGATCTATCATTATAGATATAGATGAGTCATTTTGGAGCATCCTGAAGGATTTTTGATGTTCTAGACGAAAATCAAATCACACCCAAAACCATCACCTGATCCTTCCCATCCCCCAAAATCGATCAAGACTTCAAAATAGATACTTGACATGTACTAGAAAAAGATACTCCTAATCAAGATCTATCATTATAGATATAGATGAGTCATTTTGGAGCATCCTGAAGGATTTTTGATGTTCTAGACGAAAATCAAATCACACCCAAAACCATCACCTGATCCTTCCCAACCCCCAAAATCGATCAAGACTTCAAAATAGATACTTGAAATGTACTAGAAATAGATACTCCTAATCAAGATCTATCATTATAGATATAGATGAGTCATTTTGGAGCATCCTGAAGGATTTTTGATGTTCTAGACGAAAATCAAATCACACCCAAAACCATCACCTGATCCTTCCCAACCCCCAAAATCGATCAAGACTTCAAAATAGATACTTGACATGTACTAGAAAAAGATACTCCTAATCAAGATCTATCATTATAGATATAGATGAGTCATTTTGGAGCATCCTGAAGGATTTTTGATGTTCTAGACGAAAATCAAATCACACCCAAAACCATCACCTGATCCTTCCCAACCCCCAAAATCGATCAAGACTTCAAAATAGATACTTGACATGTACTAGAAAAAGATACTCCTAATCAAGATCTATCATTATAGATATAGATGAGTCATTTTGGAGCATCCTGAAGGATTTTTGATGTTCTAGACGAAAATCAAATCACACCCAAAACCATCACCTGATCCTTCCCAACCCCCAAAATCGATCAAGACTTCAAAATAGATACTTGACATGTACTAGAAAAAGATACTCCTAATCAAGATCTATCATTATAGATATAGATGAGTCATTTTGGAGCATCCTGAAGGATTTTTGATGTTCTAGACGAAAATCAAATCACACCCAAAACCATCACCTGATCCTTCCCAACCCCCAAAATCGATCAAGACTTCAAAATAGATACTTGATATGTACTAGAAAAAGATACTCCTAATCAAGATCTATCATTATAGATATAGATGAGTCATTTTGGAGCATCCTGAAGGATTTTTGATGTTCTAGACGAAAATCAAATCACACCCAAAACCATCACCTGATCCTTCCCAACCCCCAAAATCGATCAAGACTTCAAAATAGATACTTGACATGTACTAGAAAAAGATACTCCTAATCAAGATCTATCATTATAGATATAAATGAGTCATTTTGGAGCATCCTGAAGGATTTTTGATGTTCTAGACGAAAATCAAATCACACCCAAAACCATCACCTGATCCTTCCCAACCCCCAAAATCGATCAAGACTTCAAAATAGATACTTGACATGTACTAGAAAAAGATACTCCTAATCAAGATCTATCATTATAGATATAGATGAGTCATTTTGGAGCATCCTGAAGGATTTTTGATGTTCTAGAC
This sequence comes from Eupeodes corollae, assembly GCF_945859685.1. Classification (NCBI taxonomy): domain Eukaryota; kingdom Metazoa; phylum Arthropoda; class Insecta; order Diptera; family Syrphidae; genus Eupeodes; species Eupeodes corollae. The sequence continues at coordinate 29,082 of NW_026605750.1, read as the reverse complement.
GAAAATCAAATCACACCCAAAACCATCACCTGATCCTTCCCAACCCCCAAAATCGATCAAGACTTCAAAATAGATACTTGACATGTACTAGAAAAAGATACTCCTAATCAAGATCTATCATTATAGATATAGATGAGTCATTTTGGAGCATCCTGAAGGATTTTTGATGTTCTAGACGAAAATCAAATCACACCCAAAACCATCACCTGATCCTTCCCAACCCCCAAAATCGATCAAGACTTCAAAATAGATACTTGACATGTACTAGAAAAAGATACTCCTAATCAAGATCTATCATTATAGATATAGATGAGTCATTTTGGAGCATCCTGAAGGATTTTTGATGTTTTAGACGAAAATCAAATCACACCCAAAACCATCACCTGATCCTTCCCAACCCCCAAAATCGATCAAGACTTCAAAATAGATACTTGACATGTACTAGAAAAAGATACTCCTAATCAAGATCTATCATTATAGATATAGATGAGTCATTTTGGAGCATCCTGAAGGATTTTTGATGTTCTAGACGAAAATCAAATCACACCCAAAACCATCACCTGATCCTTCCCAACCCCCAAAATCGATCAAGACTTCAAAATAGATACTTGACATGTACTAGAAAAAGATACTCCTAATCAAGATCTATCATTATAGATATAGATGAGTCATTTTGGAGCATCCTGAAGGATTTTTGATGTTCTAGACGAAAATCAAATCACACCCAAAACCATCACCTGATCCTTCCCAACCCCCAAAATCGATCAAGACTTCAAAATAGATACTTGACATGTACTGAAAAAAGATACTCCTAATCAAGATCTATCATTATAGATATAGATGAGTCATTTTGGAGCATCCTGAAGGATTTTTGATGTTCTAGACGAAAATCAAATCACACCCAAAACCATCACCTGATCCTTCCCATCCCCCAAAATCGATCAAGACTTCAAAATAGATACTTGACATGTACTAGAAAAAGATACTCCTAATCAAGATCTATCATTATAGATATAGATGAGTTATTTTGGAGCATCCTGAAGGATTTTTGATGTTCTAGACGAAAATCAAATCACACCCAAAACCATCACCTGATCCTTCCCAACCCCCAAAATCGATCAAGACTTCAAAATAGATACTTGAAATGTACTAGAAAAAGATACTCCCAATCAAGATCTATCATAATAGATATAGATGAGTCATTTTGGAGCATCCTGAAGGATTTTTGATGTTCTAGACGAAAATCAAATCACACCCAAAACCATCACCTGATCCTTCCCAACCCCCAAAATCGATCAAGACTTCAAAATAGATACTTGACATGTACTAGAAAAAGATACTCCTAATCAAGATCTATCATTATAGATATAGATGAGTCATTTTGGAGCATCCTGAAGGATTTTTGATGTTCTAGACGAAAATCAAATCACACCCAAAACCATCACCTGATCCTTCCCAACCCCCAAAATCGATCAAGACTTCAAAATAGATACTTGACATGTACTAGAAAAAGATACTCCTAATCAAGATCTATCATTATAGATATAGATGAGTCATTTTGGAGCATCCTGAAAGATTTTTAATGTTCTAGACGAAAATCAAATCACACCCAAAACCATCACCTGATCCTTCCCAACCCCCAAAATCGATCAAGACTTCAAAATAGATACTTGACATGTACTAGAAAAAGATACTCCTAATCAAGATCTATCATTATAGATATAGATGAGTCATTTTGGAGCATCCTGAAGGATTTTTGATGTTCTAGACGAAAATCAAATCACACCCAAAACCATCACCTGATCCTTCCCAACCCCCAAAATCGATCAAGACTTCAAAAAAGATACTTGACATGTACTAGAAAAAGATACTCCTAATCAAAATCTATCATTATAGATATAGATGAGTCATTTTGGAGCATCCTGAAGGATTTTTGATGTTCTAGACGAAAATCAAATCACACCCAAAACCATCACCTGATCCTTCCCAACCCCCAAAATCGATCAAGACTTCAAAATAGATACTTGACATGTACTAGAAAAAGATACTCCTAATCAAGATCTATCATTATAGATATAGATGAGTCATTTTGGAGCATCCTGAAGGATTTTTGATGTTCTAGACGAAAATCAAATCACACCCAAAACTATCACCTGATCCTTCCCAACCCCCAAAATCGATCAAGACTTCAAAATAGATACTTGACATGTACTAGAAAAAGATACTCCTAATCAAGATCTATCATTATAGATATAGATGAGTCATTTTGGAGCATCCTGAAGGATTTTTGATGTTCTAGACGAAAATCAAATCACACCCAAAACCATCACCTGATCCTTCCCAACCCCCAAAAACGATCAAGACTTCAAAATAGATACTTGACATGTACTAGAAAAAGATACTTCTAATCAAGATCTATCATTATAGATATAGATGAGTCATTTTGGAGCATCCTGAAGGATTTTTGATGTTCTAGACGAAAATCAAATCACACCCAAAACCATCACCTGATCCTTCCCAACCCCCAAAATCGATCAAGACTTCAAAATAGATACTTGACATGTACTAGAAAAAGATACTCCTAATCAAGATCTATCATTATAGATATAGATGAGTCATTTTGGAGCATCCTGAAGGATTTTTGATGTTCTAGACGAAAATCAAATCACACCCAAAACCATCACCTGATCCTTCCCAACCCCCAAAATCGATCACGACTTCAAAATAGATACTTGACATGTACTAGAAAAAGATACTCCTAATCAAGATCTATCATTATAGATATAGATGAGTCATTTTGGAGCATCCTGAAGGATTTTTGATGTTCTAGACGAAAATCAAATCACACCCAAAACCATCACCTGATCCTTCCCAACCCCCAAAATCGATCAAGACTTCAAAATAGATACTTGACATGTACTAGAAAAAGATACTCCTAATCAAGATCTATCATTATAGATATAGATGAGTCATTTTGGAGCATCCTGAAGGATTTTTGATGTTCTAGACGAAAATCAAATCACACCCAAAACCATCACCTGATCCTTCCCAACCCCCAAAATCGATCAAGACTTCAAAATAGATACTTGACATGTACTAGAAAAAGATACTCCTAATCAAGATCTATCATTATAGATATAGATGAGTCATTTTGGAGCATCCTGAAGGATTTTTGATGTTCTAGACGAAAATCAAATCACACCCAAAACCATCACCTGATCCTTCCCAACCCCCAAAATCGATCAAGACTTCAAAATAGATACTTGACATGTACTAGAAAAAGATACTCCTAATCAAGATCTATCATTATAGGTATAGATGAGTCATTTTGGAGCATCCTGAAGGATTTTTGATGTTCTAGACGAAAATCAAATCACACCCAAAACCATCACCTGATCCTTCCCAACCCCCAAAATCGATCAAGACTTCAAAATAGATACTTGACATGTACTAGAAAAAGATACTCCTAATCAAGATCTATCATTATAGATATAGATGAGTCATTTTGGAGCATCCTGAAGGATTTTTGATGTTCTAGACGAAAATCAAATCACACCCAAAACCATCACCTGATCTTTCCCAACCCCCAAAATCGATCAAGACTTCAAAATAGATACTTGACATGTACTAGAAAAAGATACTCCTAATCAAGATCTATCATTATATAGATGAGTCATTTTGGAGCATCCTGAAGGATTTTTGATGTTCTAGATGAAAATCAAATCACATCCAAAACCATCACCTGATCCTTCCCAACCCCCAAAATCTATCAAGACTTCAAAATAGATACTTGACATGTACTAGAAAAAGATACTCCTAATCAAGATCTATCATTATAGATATAGATGAGTCATTTTGGAGCATCCTGAAGGATTTTTGATGTTCTAGACGAAAATCAAATCACACCCAAAACCATCACCTGATCCTTCCCAACCCCCAAAATCGATCAAGACTTCAAAATAGATACTTGACATGTACTAGAAAAAGATACTCCTAATCAAGATCTTTCATTATAGATATAGATGAGTCATTTTGGAGCATCTTGAAGGATTTTTGATGTTCTAGACGAAAATCAAATCACACCCAAAACCATCACCTGATCCTTCCCAACCCCCAAAATCGATCAAGACTTCAAAATAGATACTTGACATGTACTAGAAAAAGATACTCCTAATAAAGATCTATCATTATAGATATAGATGAGTCATTTTGGAGCATCCTGAAGGATTTTTGATGTTCTAGACGAAAATCAAATCACACCCAAAACCATCACCTGATCCTTCCCAACTCCCAAAATCGATCAAGACTTCAAAATAGATACTTGACATGTACTAGAAAAAGATACTCCTAATCAAGATCTATCATTATAGATATAGATGAGTCATTTTGGAGCATCCTGAAGGATTTTTGATGTTCTAGACGAAAATCAAATCACACCCAAAACCATCACCTGATCCTTCCCAACCCCCAAAATCGATCAAGACTTCAAAATAGATACTTGACATGTACTAGAAAAAGATACTCCTAATCAAGATCTATCATTATAGATATAGATGAGTCATTTTGGAGCATCCTGAAGGACTTTTGATGTTCTAGACGAAAATCAAATCACACCCAAAACCATCACCTGATCCTTCCCAACCCCCAAAATCGATCAAGACTTCAAAATAGATACTTGACATGTACTACAAAAAGATACTCCTAATCAAGATCTATCATTATAGATATAGATGAGTCATTTTGGAGCATCCTGAAGGATTTTTGATGTTCTAGACGAAAATCAAATCACACCCAAAACCATCACCTGATCCTTCCCAACCCCCAAAATCGATCAAGACTTCAAAATAGATACTTGACATGTACTAGAAAAAGATACTCCTAATCAAGATCTATCATTATAGATATAGATGAGTCATTTTGGAGCATCCTGAAGGATTTTTGATGTTCTAGACGAAAATCAAATCACACCCAAAACCATCACCTGATCCTTCCCAACCCCCAAAATCGATCAAGACTTCAAAATAGATACTTGACATGTACTAGAAAAAGATACTCCTAATCAAGATCTATCATTATAGATATAGATGAGTCATTTTGGAGCATCCTGAAGGATTTTTGATGTTCTAGACGAAAATCAAATCACACCCAAAACCATCACCTGATCCTTCCCAACCCCCAAAATCGATCAAGACTTCAAAATAGATACTTGACATGTACTAGAAAAAGATACTCCTAATCAAGATCTATCATTATAGATATAGATGAGTCATTTTGGAGCATCCTGAAGGATTTTTGATGTTCTAGACGAAAATCAAATCACACCCAAAACCATCACCTGATCTTTCCCAACCCCCAAAATCGATCAAGACTTCAAAATAGATACTTGACATGTACTAGAAAAAGATACTCCTAATCAAGATCTATCATTATAGATATAGATGAGTCATTTTGGAGCATCCTGAAGGATTTTTGATGTTCTAGACGAAAATCAAATCACACCCAAAACCATCACCTGATCTTTCCCAACCCCCAAAATCGATCAAGACTTCAAAATAGATACTTGACATGTACTAGAAAAAGATACTCCTAATCAAGATCTATCATTATAGATATAGATGAGTCATTTTGGAGCATCCTGAAGGATTTTTGATGTTCTAGATGAAAATCAAATCACATCCAAAACCATCACCTGATCCTTCCCAACCCCCAAAATCTATCAAGACTTCAAAATAGATACTTGACATGTACTAGAAAAAGATACTCCTAATCAAGATCTATCATTATAGATATAGATGAGTCATTTTGGAGCATCCTGAAGGATTTTTGATGTTCTAGACGAAAATCAAATCACACCCAAAACCATCACCTGATCCTTCCCAACCCCCAAAATCGATCAAGACTTCAAAATAGATACTTGACATGTACTAGAAAAAGATACTCCTAATCAAGATCTTTCATTATAGATATAGATGAGTCATTTTGGAGCATCTTGAAGGATTTTTGATGTTCTAGACGAAAATCAAATCACACCCAAAACCATCACCTGATCCTTCCCAACCCCCAAAATCGATCAAGACTTCAAAATAGATACTTGACATGTACTAGAAAAAGATACTCCTAATAAAGATCTATCATTATAGATATAGATGAGTCATTTTGGAGCATCCTGAAGGATTTTTGATGTTCTAGACGAAAATCAAATCACACCCAAAACCATCACCTGATCCTTCCCAACTCCCAAAATCGATCAAGACTTCAAAATAGATACTTGACATGTACTAGAAAAAGATACTCCTAATCAAGATCTATCATTATAGATATAGATGAGTCATTTTGGAGCATCCTGAAGGATTTTTGATGTTCTAGACGAAAATCAAATCACACCCAAAACCATCACCTGATCCTTCCCAACCCCCAAAATCGATCAAGACTTCAAAATAGATACTTGACATGTACTAGAAAAAGATACTCCTAATCAAGATCTATCATTATAGATATAGATGAGTCATTTTGGAGCATCCTGAAGGATTTTTGATGTTCTAGACGAAAATCAAATCACACCCAAAACCATCACCTGATCCTTCCCAACCCCCAAAATCGATCAAGACTTCAAAATAGATACTTGACATGTACTACAAAAAGATACTCCTAATCAAGATCTATCATTATAGATATAGATGAGTCATTTTGGAGCATCCTGAAGGATTTTTGATGTTCTAGACGAAAATCAAATCACACCCAAAACCATCACCTGATCCTTCCCAACCCCCAAAATCGATCAAGACTTCAAAATAGATACTTGACATGTACTAGAAAAAGATACTCCTAATCAAGATCTATCATTATAGATATAGATGAGTCATTTTGGAGCATCCTGAAGGATTTTTGATGTTCTAGACGAAAATCAAATCACACCCAAAACCATCACCTGATCCTTCCCAACCCCCAAAATCGATCAAGACTTCAAAATAGATACTTGACATGTACTAGAAAAAGATACTCCTAATCAAGATCTATCATTATAGATATAGATGAGTCATTTTGGAGCATCCTGAAGGATTTTTGATGTTCTAGACGAAAATCAAATCACACCCAAAACCATCACCTGATCCTTCCCAACCCCCAAAATCGATCAAGACTTCAAAATAGATACTTGACATGTACTAGAAAAAGATACTCCTAATCAAGATCTATCATTATAGATATAGATGAGTCATTTTGGAGCATCCTGAAGGATTTTTGATGTTCTAGACGAAAATCAAATCACACCCAAAACCATCACCTGATCCTTCCCAACCCCCAAAATCGATCAAGACTTCAAAATAGATACTTGACATGTACTAGAAAAAGATACTCCTAATCAAGATCTATCATTATAGATATAGATGAGTCATTTTGGAGCATCCTGAAGGATTTTTGATGTTCTAGACGAAAATCAAATCACACCCAAAACCATCACCTGATCCTTCCCAACCCCCAAAATCGATCACGACTTCAAAATAGATACTTGACATGTACTAGAAAAAGATACTCCTAATCAAGATCTATCATTATAGATATAGATGAGTCATTTTGGAGCATCCTGAAGGATTTTTGATGTTCTAGACGAAAATCAAATCACACCCAAAACCATCACCTGATCCTTCCCAACCCCCAAAATCGATCAAGACTTCAAAATAGATACTTGACATGTACTAGAAAAAGATACTCCTAATCAAGATCTATCATTATAGATATAGATGAGTCATTTTGGAGCATCCTGAAGGATTTTTGATGTTCTAGACGAAAATCAAATCACACCCAAAACCATCACCTGATCCTTCCCAACCCCCAAAATCGATCAAGACTTCAAAATAGATACTTGACATGTACTAGAAAAAGATACTCCTAATCAAGATCTATCATTATAGATATAGATGAGTCATTTTGGAGCATCCTGAAGGATTTTTGATGTTCTAGACGAAAATCAAATCACACCCAAAACCATCACCTGATCCTTCCCAACCCCCAAAATCGATCAAGACTTCAAAATAGATACTTGACATGTACTAGAAAAAGATACTCCTAATCAAGATCTATCATTATAGATATAGATGAGTCATTTTGGAGCATCCTGAAGGATTTTTGATGTTCTAGACGAAAATCAAATCACACCCAAAACCATCACCTGATCCTTCCCAACCCCCAAAATCGATCAAGACTTCAAAATAGATACTTGACATGTACTAGAAAAAGATACTCCTAATCAAGATCTATCATTATAGATATAGATGAGTCATTTTGGAGCATCCTGAAGGATTTTTGATGTTCTAGACGAAAATCAAATCACACCCAAAACCATCACCTGATCTTTCCCAACCCCCAAAATCGATCAAGACTTCAAAATAGATACTTGACATGTACTAGAAAAAGATACTCCTAATCAAGATCTATCATTATAGATATAGATGAGTCATTTTGGAGCATCCTGAAGGATTTTTGATGTTCTAGACGAAAATCAAATCACACCCAAAACCATCACCTGATCCTTCCCAACCCCCAAAATCGATCAAGACTTCAAAATAGATACTTGACATGTACTAGAAAAAGATACTCCTAATCAAGATCTATCATTATAGATATAGATGAGTCATTTTGGAGCATCCTGAAGGATTTTTGATGTTCTAGACGAAAATCAAATCACACCCAAAACCATCACCTGCTCCTTCCCAACCCCCAAAATCGATCAAGACTTCAAAATAGATACTTGACATGTACTAGAAAAAGATACTCCTAATCAAGATCTATCATTATAGATATAGATGAGTCATTTTGGAGCATCCTGAAGGATTTTTGATGTTCTAGACGAAAATCAAATCACACCCAAAACCATCACCTGATCCTTCCCAACCCCCAAAATCGATCAAGACTTCAAAATAGATACTTGACATGTACTAGAAAAAGATACTCCTAATAAAGATCTATCATTATAGATATAGATGAGTCATTTTGGAGCATCCTGAAGGATTTTTGATGTTCTAGACGAAAATCAAATCACACCCAAAACCATCACCTGATCCTTCCCAACTCCCAAAATCGATCAAGACTTCAAAATAGATACTTGACATGTACTAGAAAAAGATACTCCTAATCAAGATCTATCATTATAGATATAGATGAGTCATTTTGGAGCATCCTGAAGGATTTTTGATGTTCTAGACGAAAATCAAATCACACCCAAAACCATCACCTGATCCTTCCCAACCCCCAAAATCGATCAAGACTTCAAAATAGATACTTGACATGTACTAGAAAAAGATACTCCTAATCAAGATCTATCATTATAGATATAGATGAGTCATTTTGGAGCATCCTGAAGGATTTTTGATGTTCTAGACGAAAATCAAATCACACCCAAAACCATCACCTGATCCTTCCCAACCCCCAAAATCGATCAAGACTTCAAAATAGATACTTGACATGTACTAGAAAAAGATACTCCTAATCAAGATCTATCATTATAGATATAGATGAGTCATTTTGGAGCATCCTGAAGGATTTTTGATGTTCTAGACGAAAATCAAATCACACCCAAAACCATCACCTGATCCTTCCCAACCCCCAAAATCGATCAAGACCTTCAAAATAGATACTTGACATGTACTAGAAAAAGATACTCCTAATCAAGATCTATCATTATAGATATAGATGAGTCATTTTGGAGCATCCTGAAGGATTTTTTGATGTTCTAGACGAAAATCAAATCACACCCAAAACCATCACCTGATCCTTCCCAACCCCCAAAATCGATCAAGACTTCAAAATAGATACTTGACATGTACTAGAAAAAGATACTCCTAATCAAGATCTATCATTATAGATATAGATGAGTCATTTTGGAGCATCCTGAAGGATTTTTGATGTTCTAGACGAAAATCAAATCACACCCAAAACCATCACCTGATCCTTCCCAACCCCCCAAAATCGATCAAGACTTCAAAATAGATACTTGACATGTACTAGAAAAAGATACTCCTAATCAAGATCTATCATTATAGATATAGATGAGTTCATTTTGGAGCATCCTGAAGGATTTTTGATGTTCTAGACGAAAATCAAATCGCACCCAAAACCATCACCTGATCCTTCCCAACCCCCAAAATCGATCAAGACTTCAAAATAGATACTTGACATGTACTAGAAAAAGATACTCCTAATCAAGATCTATCATTATAGATATAGATGAGTCATTTTGGAGCATCCTGAAGGATTTTTGATGTTCTAGATGAAAATCAAATCACACCCAAAACCATCACCTGATCCTTCCCAACCCCCAAAATCGATCAAGACTTCAAAATAGATACTTGACATGTACTAGAAAAAGATACTCCTAATCAAGATCTATCATTATAGATATAGATGAGTCATTTTGGAGCATCCTGAAGGATTTTTGATGTTCTAGACGAAAATCAAATCACACCCAAAACCATCACCTGATCCTTCCCAACCCCCAAAATCGATCAAGACTTCAAAATAGATACTTGACATGTACTAGAAAAAGATACTCCTAATCAAGATCTATCATTATAGATATAGATGAGTCATTTTGGAGCATCCTGAAGGATTTTTGATGTTCTAGACGAAAATCAATCACACCCAAAACCATCACCTGATCCTTCCCAACTCCCAAAATTGATCAAGAATTCAAAATAGATACTTGACATGTAGTAGAAAAAGATACTCCTAATCAAGATCTATCATTATAGATATAGATGAGTCATTTTGGAGCATCCTGAAGGATTTTTGATGTTCTAGACGAAAATCAAATCACACCCAAAACCATCACCTGATCCTTCCCAACCCCCAAAATCGATCAAGACTTCAAATAGATACTTGACATGTACTAGAAAAAGATACTCCTAATCAAGATCTATCATTATAGATATAGATGAGTCATTTTGGAGCATCCTGAAGGATTTTTGATGTTCTAGACGAAAATCAAATCACACCCAAAACCATCACCTGATCCTTCCCAACCCCCAAAATCGATCAAGACTTCAAATAGATACTTGACATGTACTAGAAAAAGATACTCCTAATCAAGATCTATCATTATAGATATAGATGAGTCATTTTGGAGCAATCCTGAAGGATTTTTGATGTTCTAGACGAAAATCAAATCACACCCAAAACCATCACCTGATCCTTCCCAACCCCCAAAATCGATCAAGACTTCAAAATAGATACTTGACATGTACTAGAAAAAGATACTCCTAATCAAGATCTATCATTATAGATATAGATGAGTCATTTTGGAGCATCCTGAAGGATTTTTGATGTTCTAGACGAAAATCAAATCACACCCAAAACCATCACCTGATCCTTCCCAACCCCCAAAATCGATCAAGACTTCAAAATAGATACTTGACATGTACTAGAAAAAGATACTCCTAATCAAGATCTATCATTATAGATATAGATGAGTCATTTTGGAGCATCCTGAAGGATTTTTGATGTTCTAGACGAAAATCAAATCACACCCAAAACCATCACCTGATCCTTCCCAACCCCCAAAATCGATCAAGACTTCAAATAGATTACTTGACATGTACTAGAAAAAGATACTCCTAATCAAGATCTATCATTATAGATATAGATGAGTCATTTTGGAGCATCCTGAAGGATTTTTGATGTTCTAGACGAAAATCAAATCACACCCAAAACCATCACCTGATCCTTCCAACCCCCAAAATCGATCAAGACTTCAAAATAGATACTTGACATGTACTAGAAAAAAGATACTCCTAATCAAGATCTATCATTATAGATATAGATGAGTCCATTTTGGAGCATCCTGAAGGATTTTTGATGTTCTAGACGAAAATCAAATCACACCCAAAACCATCACCTGATCCTTCCCAACCCCCAAAAATCGATCAAGACTTCAAAATAGATACTTGACATGTACTAGAAAAAGATACTCCTAATCAAGATCTATCATTATAGATATAGATGAGTCATTTTGGAGCATCCTGAAGGATTTTTGATGTTCTAGACGAAAAATCAAATCACACCCAAAACCATCACCTGATCCTTCCCAACTCCCAAAATCGATCAAGACTTCAAAATAGATACTTGACATGTACTAGAAAAAGATACTCCTAATCAAGATCTATCATTATAGATATAGATGAGTCATTTTGGAGCATCCTGAAGGATTTTTGATGTTCTAGACAAAAATCAAATCACACCCAAAACCATTCACCTGATCCTTCCCAACCCCCAAAATCGATCAAGACTTCAAAATAGATACTTGACATGTACTAGAAAAAGATACTCCTAATCAGATCTATCATTATAGATATAGATGAGTCATTTTGGAGCATCCTGAAGGATTTTTGATGTTCTAGACGAAAATCAAATCACACCCAAAACCATCACCTGATCCTTCCCAACCCCCAAAATCGATCAAGACTTCAAAATAGATACTTGAACATGTACTAGAAAAAGATACTCCTAATCAAGATCTATCATTATTAGATATAGATGAGTCATTTTGGAGCATCCTGAAGGATTTTTGATGTTCTAGACGAAAATCAAAATCACACCCAAAACCATCACCTGATCCTTCCCAACCCCCAAAATCGATCAAGACTTCAAAATAGATACTTGACATGTACTAGAAAAAAGATACTCCTAATCAAGATCTATCATTATAGATATAGAGAGTCATTTTGGAGCATCCTGAAGGATTTTTGATGTTCTAGACGAAAATCAAATCACACCCAAAACCATCACCTGATCCTTCCCAACCCCCAAAATCGATCAAGACTTCAAAATAGATACTTGACATGTACTAGAAAAAGATACTCCTAATCAAGATCTATCATTATAGATATAGATGAGTCATTTTTGGAGCATCCTGAAGGATTTTTGATGTTCTAGACGAAAATCAAATCACACCCAAAAACCATCACCTGATCCTTCCCAACCCCCAAAATCGATCAAGACTTCAAAATAGATACTTGACATGTACTAGAAAAAGATACTCCTAATCAAGATCTATCATTATAGATATAGATGAGTCATTTTGGAGCATCCTGAAGGATTTTTGATGTTCTAGACGAAAATCAAATCACACCCAAAACCATCACCTGATCCTTCCCAACCCCCAAAATCGATTGAGACTATCAAAATAGATACTTGACATGTACTAGAAAAAAGATACTCCTAATCAAGATCTATCATTATAGATATAGAATGAGTCATTTTGGAGCATCCTGAAGGATTTTTGATGTTCTAGACGAAAATCAAATCACACCCAAAACCATCACCTGTCCTTCCCAACCCCCAAAATCGATCAAGACTTCAAAATAGATGCTTGACATGTACTAGAAAAAGATACTCCTAATCAAGATCTATCATTATAGATATGAATGAGTCATTTTGGAGCATCCTGAGGATTTTTGATGTTCTAGACGAAAATCAAATCACACCCAAAAACCATCACCTGATCCTTCCCAACCCCCAAAATCGATCAAGACTTCAAAATAGATACTTGACATGTACTAGAAAAAGATACTCCTAATCAAGATCTATCATTATAGATATAGAATGAGTCATTTTGGAGCATCCTGAAGGATTTTTTGATGTTCTAGACGAAAATCAAATCACACCCAAAACCATCACCTGATACTTCCCAACCCCCCAAAATCGATCAAGAACTTCAAAATAGATACTTAACATGTACTAGAAAAAGATACTCCTAATCAAGATCTATCATTATAGATATAGATGAGTCATTTTGGAGCATCCTGAAGGATTTTTTGATGTTCTAGACGAAAATCAAATCACACCCAAAACCCAAAATCGATCAAGACATCAAAATAGATACTTGACATGTACTAGAAAAAGATACTCCTAATCAAGATCTATCATTATAGATATAGATGAGTCATTTTGGAGCATCCTGAAGGATTTTTGATGTTCTAGACGAAAATCAAATCACACCCAAAACCATCACCTGATCCTTCCCAACCCCCAAAATCGATCAAGACTTCAAAATAGATACTTGACATGTACTAGAAAAAGATACTCCTAATCAAGATCTATCATTATAGATATAGATGAGTCATTTTGGAGCATCCTGAAGGATTTTTGATGTTCTAGACGAAAATCAAATCAACCCAAAACCATCACCTGATCCTTCCCAACCCCCAAAATCGATCAAGACTTCAAAATAGATACTTGACAGTACTAGAAAAAGATACTCCTAATCAAGATCTATCATTATAGATATAGATGAGTCATTTTGGAGCATCCTGAAGGGATTTTTGATGTTCTAGACGAAAATCAAATCACACCCAAAACCATCACCTGATCCTTCCCAACCCCCAAAATCGATCAAGACTTCAAAATAGATACTTGACATGTGCTAGAAAAAGATACTCCTAATCAAGATCTATCATTATAGATATAGATGAGTCATTTTGGAGCATCCTGAAGGATTTTTGATGTTCTAGACGGAAAATCAAATCACACCCAAAACCATCACCTGATCCTTCCCCCAACCCCCAAAATCGATCAAGACTTCAAAATAGATACTTGACATGTACTAGAAAAAGATACTCCTAATCAAGATCTATCATTATAGATATAGATGAGTCATTTTGGAGCATCCTGAAGGATTTTTTGATGTTCTAGACGAAAATCAAATCACACCCAAAAACCATCACCTGATCCTTCCCAACCCCCAAAATCGATCAAGACTTCAAAAAGATACTTGACATGTACTAGAAAAAGATACTCCTAATCAAGATCTATCATTATAGATATAGATGAGTCATTTTGGAGCATCCTGAAGGATTTTTGATGTTCTAGACGAAAATCAAATCACACCCAAAACCATCACCTGATCCTTCCCAACCCCCAAAATCGATCAAGACTTCAAAATAGATACTTGACATGTACTAGAAAAAGATACTCCTAATCAAGATCTATCATTATAGATATAGATGAGTCATTTTGGAGCATCCTGAAGGATTTTTGATGTTCTAGACGAAAATCAAATCACACCCAAAACCATCACCTGATCCTTCCCAACCCCCAAAATCGATCAAGACTTCAAAATAGATACTTGACATGTATTAGAAAAAGATACTCTTAATCAAGATCTATCATTATAGATATAGATGAGTCATTTTGGAGCATCCTGAAGGATTTTTGATGTTCTAGACGAAAATCAAATCACACCCAAAACCATCACCTGATCCTTCCCAACCCCCAAAATCGATCAAGACTTCAAAATAGATACTTGACATGTACTAGAAAAAGATACTCCTAATCAAGATCTATCATTATAGATATAGAAGAGTCATTTTGGAGCATCCTGAAGGATTTTTGATGTTCTAGACGAAAATCAAATCACACCCAAAACCATCACCTGATCCTTCCCAACCCCCAAAATCGATCAAGACTTCAAAATAGATACTTGACATGTACTAGAAAAACATACTCCTAATCAAGATCTATCATTATAGATATAGATGAGTCATTTTGGAGCATCCTGAAGGATTTTTGATGTTCTAGACGAAAATCAAATCACACCCAAAACCATCACCTGATCCTTCCCAACCCCCAAAATCGATCAAGACTTCAAAATAGATACTTGACATGTACTAGAAAAAGATACTCCTAATCAAGATCTATCATTATAGATATAGATGAGTCATTTTGGAGCATCCTGAAGGATTTTTGATGTTCTAGACGAAAATCAAATCAGTCCCAAAACCATCACCTGATCCTTCCCAACCCCCAAAATCGATCAAGACTTCAAAATAGATACTTGACATGTACTAGAAAAAGATACTCCTAATCAAGATCTATCATTATAGAATATAGATGAGTCATTTTGGAGCATCCTGAAGGATTTTTGATGTTCTAGACGAAAATCAAATCACACCCAAAACCATCACCTGATCCTTCCCAACCCCCAAAATCGATCAAGACTTCAAAATAGATACTTGACATGTACTAGAAAAAGATACTCCTAATCAAGATCTATCATTATAGATATAGATGAGTCATTTTGGAGCATCCTGAAGGATTTTTGATGTTCTAGACGAAAATCAAATCACACCCAAAACCATCACCTGATCCTTCCCAACCCCCAAAATCGATCAAGACTTCAAAATAGATACTTGACATGTACTAGAAAAAGACTACTCCTAATCAAGATCTATCATTATAGATATAGATGAGTCATTTTGGAGCATCCTGAAGGATTTTTGATGTTCTAGACGAAAATCAAATCACACCCAAAACCATCACCTGATCCTTCCCAACCCCAAAATCGATCAAGACTTCAAAATAGATACTTGACATGTACTAGAAAAAAGATACTCCTAATCAAGATCTATCATTATAGATATAGATGAGTCATTTTGGAGCATCCTGAAGGATTTTTGATGTTCTAGACGAAAATCAAATCAAACCCAAAACCATCACCTGATCCTTCCCAACCCCCAAAATCGATCAAGACTTCAAAATAGATACTTGACATGTACTAGAAAAAGATACTCCTAATCAAGATCTATCATTATAGATATAGATGGAGTCATTTTGGAGCATCCTGAAGGATTTTTGATGTTCTAGACGAAAATCAAATCACACCCAAAACCATCACCTGATCCTTCCCAACCCCCAAAATCGATCAAGACTTCAAAATAGATACTTGACATGTACTAGAAAAAGATACTCCTAATCAAGATCTATCATTATAGATATAGATGAGTCATTTTGGAGCATCCTGAAGGATTTTTGATGTTCTAGACGAAAATCAAATCACACCCAAAACCATCACCTGATCCTTCCCAAACCCCCAAAATCGATCAAGACTTCAAAATAGATACTTGACATGTACTAGAAAAAGATACTCCTAATCAAGATCTATCATTATAGATATAGATGAGTCATTTTGGAGCATCCTGAAGGATTTTTGATGTTCTAGACGAAAATCAAATCACACCCAAAACCATCACCTGAATCCTTCCCAACCCCCAAAATCGATCAAGACTTCAAAATAGATACTTGACATGTACTAGAAAAAGATACTCCTAATCAAGATCTATCATTATAGATATAGATGAGTCATTTTGGGGCATCCTGAAGGATTTTTGATGTTCTAGACGAAAATCAAATCACACCCAAAACCATCACCTGATCCTTCCCAACCCCCAAAATCGATCAAGACTTCAAAATAGATACTTGACATGTACTAGAAAAAGATACTCCTAATCAAGATCTATCATTATAGATATAGATGAGTCATTTTGGAGCATCCTGAAGGATTTTTGATGTTCTAGACGAAAATCAAATCACACCCAAAACCATCACTGATCCTTCCCAACCCCCAAAATCGATCAAGACTTCAAAATAGATACTTGACATGTACTAGAAAAAGATACTCCTAATCAAGATCTATCATTATAGATATAGATGAGTCATTTTGGAGCATCCTGAAGGATTTTTGATGTTCTAGACGAAAATCAAATCACACCCAAAACCCATCACCTGATCTTTCCCAACCCCCAAAATCGATCAAGACTTCAAAATAGATACTTGACATGTACTAGAAAAAGATACTTCTAATCAAGATCTATCATTATAGATATAGATGAGTCATTTTGGAGCATCCCTGAAGGATTTTTGATGTTCTAGACGAAAATCAAATCACACCCAAAACCATCACCTGATCCTTCCCAACCCCCAAAATCGATCAAGGGTTCAAAATAGATACTTGACTTGTACTAGAAAAAGAACTCCTAATCAAGATCTATCATTAAAGATATAGATGAGTCATTTTGGAGCATCCTGAAGGATTTTTGATGTTCTAGACGAAAATCAAATCACACCCAAAACCATCACCTGATCCTTCCCAACCCCCAAAATCGATCAAGACTTCAAAATAGATACTTGACATGTACTAGAAAAAGATACTCCTAATCAAGATCTATCATTATAGATATAGATGAGTCATTTTGGAGCATCCTGAAGGATTTTTGATGTTCTAGACGAAAATCAAATCACACCCAAAACCATCACCTGATCCTTCCCAACCCCCAAAATCGATCAAGACTTCAAAATAGATACTTGACATGTACTAGAAAAAGATACTCCTAATCAAGATCTATCATTATAGATATAGATGAGTCATTTTGGAGCATTCTGAAGGATTTTTGATGTTCT
The DNA here is from genome assembly GCF_945859685.1 of Eupeodes corollae. Taxonomy (NCBI): domain Eukaryota; kingdom Metazoa; phylum Arthropoda; class Insecta; order Diptera; family Syrphidae; genus Eupeodes; species Eupeodes corollae. The sequence continues at coordinate 10,857 of NW_026605750.1, read as the reverse complement.
AGACGAAAATCAAATCACACCCAAAACCATCACCTGATCCTTCCCAACCCCCAAAATCTATCAAGACTTCAAAATAGATACTTGACATGTACTAGAAAAAGAGACTCCTAATCAAGATCTATCATTATAGATATAGATGAGTCATTTTGGAGCATCCTGAAGGATTTTTGATGTTCTAGACGAAAATCAAATCACACCCAAAACCATCACCTGATCCTTCCCAACCCCCAAAATCGATCAAGACTTCAAAATAGATACTTGACATGTACTAGAAAAAGATACTCCTAATCAAGATCTATCATTATAGATATAGATGAGTCATTTTGGAGCATCCTGAAGGATTTTTGATGTTCTAGACGAAAATCAAATCACACCCAAAACCATCACCTGATCCTTCCCAACCCCCAAAATCGATCAAGACTTCAAAATAGATACTTGACATGTACTAGAAAAAGATACTCCTAATCAAGATCTATCATTATAGATATAGATGAGTCATTTTGGAGCATCCTGAAGGATTTTTGATGTTCTAGACGAAAATCAAATCACACCCAAAACCATCACCTGATCCTTCCCAACCCCCAAAATCGATCAAGACTTCAAAATAGATACTTGACATGTACTAGAAAAAGATACTCCTAATCAAGATCTATCATTATAGATGTAGATAAGTCATTTTGGAGCATCCTGAAGGATTTTTGATGTTCAAGACGAAAATAAAATCACATCCAAAACCATCACCTGATCCTTCCCAACCCCCAAAATCGATCAAGACTTCAAAATAGATACTTGACATGTACTAGAAAAAGATACTCCTAATCAAGATCTATCATTATAGATATAGATGAGTCATTTTGGAGCATCCTGAAGGATTTTTGATGTTCTAGACGAAAATCAAATCACACCCAAAACCATCACCTGATCCTTCCCAACCCCCAAAATCGATCAAGACTTCAAAATAGATACTTGACATGTACTAGAAAAAGATACTCCTAATCAAGATCTATCATTATAGATATAGATGAGTCATTTTGGAGCATCCTGAAGGATTTTTGATGTTCTAGACGAAAATCAAATCACACCCAAAACCATCACCTGATCCTTCAAAACCCCCAAAATCGATCAAGACTTCAAAATAGATACTTGACATGTACTAGAAAAAGATACTCCTAATCAAGATCTATCATTATAGATATAGATGAGTCATTTTGGAGCATCCTGAAGGATTTTTGATGTTCTAGACGAAAATCAAATCACACCCAAAACCATCACCTGATCCTTCCCAACCCCCAAAATCGATCAAGACTTCAAAATAGATACTTGACATGTACTAGAAAAAGATACTCCTAATCAAGATCTATCATTATAGATATAGATGAGTCATTTTGGAGCATCCTGAAGGATTTTTGATGTTCTAGACGAAAATCAAATCACACCCAAAACCATCACCTGATCCTTCCCAGCCCCCAAAATCGATCAAGACTTCAAAATAGATACTTGACATGTACTAGAAAAAGATACTCCTAATCAAGATCTATCATTATAGATATAGATGAGTCATTTTGGAGCATCCTGAAGGATTTTTGATGTTCTAGACGAAAATCAAATCATACCCAAAACCATCACCTGATCCTTCCCAACCCCCAAAATCGATCAAGACTTCAAAATAGATACTTGACATGTACTAGAAAAAGATACTCCTAATCAAGATCTATCATTACAGATATAGATGAGTCGTTTTGGAGCATCCTGAAGGATTTTTGATGTTCTAGACGAAAATCAAATCACACCCAAAACCATCACCTGATCCTTCCCAACCCCCAAAATCGATCAAGACTTCAAAATAGATACTTGACGTGTACTAGAAAAAGATACTCCTAATCAAGATCTATCATTATAGATATAGATGAGTCATTTTGGAGCATCCTGAAGGATTTTTGATGTTCTAGACGAAAATCAAATCACACCCAAAACCATCACCTGATCCTTCCCAACCCCCAAAATCGATCAAGCCTTCAAAATAGATACTTGACATGTACTGGAAAAAGATACTCCTAATCAAGATCTATCATTATAGATATAGATGAGTCATTTTGGAGCATCCTGAAGGATTTTTGATGTTCTAGACGAAAATCAAATCACACCCAAAACCATCACCTGATCCTTCCCAACCCCCAAAATCGATCAAGACTTCAAAATAGATACTTGACATGTACTAGAAAAAGATACTCCTAATCAAGATCTATCATTATAGATATAGATGAGTCATTTTGGAGCATCCTGAAGGATTTTTGATGTTCTAGACGAAAATCAAATCACACCCAAAACCATCACCTGATCCTTCCCAACCCCCAAAATCGATCAAGACTTCAAAATAGATACTTGACATGTACTAGAAAAAGATACTCCTAATCAAGATCTATCATTATAGATATAGATGAGTCATTTTGGAGCATCCTGAAGGATTTTTGATGTTCTAGACGAAAATCAAATCATACCCAAAACCATCACCTGATCCTTCCCAACCCCCAAAATCGATCAAGACTTCAAAATAGATACTTGACATGTACTAGAAAAAGATACTCCTAATCAAGATCTATCATTACAGATATAGATGAGTCGTTTTGGAGCATTCTGAAGGATTTTTGATGTTCTAGACGAAAATCAAATCACACCCAAAACCATCACCTGATCCTTCCCAACCCCCAAAATCGATCAAGACTTCAAAATAGATACTTGACATGTACTAGAAAAAGATACTCCTAATCAAGATCTATCATTATAGATATAGATGAGTCATTTTGGAGCATCCTGAAGGATTTTTGATGTTCTAGACGAAAATCAAATCACACCCAAAACCATCACCTGATCCTTCCCAACCCCCAAAATCGATCAAGACTTCAAAATAGATACTTGACATGTACTAGAAAAAGATACTCCTAATCAAGATCTATCATTATAGATATAGATGAGTCATTTTGGAGCATCCTGAAGGATTTTTGATGTTCTAGACGAAAATCAAATCACACCCAAAACCATAACCTGATCCTTCCCAACCCCCAAAATCGATCAAGACTTCAAAATAGATACTTGACATGTACTAGAAAAAGATACTCCTAATCAAGATCTATCATTATAGATATAGATGAGTCATTTTGGAGCATCCTGAAGGATTTTTGATGTTCTAGACGAAAATCAAATCACACCCAAAACCATCACCTGATCCTTCCCAACCCCCAAAATCGATCAAGACTTCAAAATAGATACTTGACATGTACTAGAAAAAGATACTCCTAATCAAGATCTATCATTATAGATATAGATGAGTCATTTTGGAGCATCCTGAAGGATTTTTGATGTTCTAGACGAAAATCAAATCACACCCAAAACCATCACCTGATCCTTCCCAACCCCCAAAATCGATCAAGACTTCAAAATAGATACTTGACATGTACTAGAAAAAGATACTCCTAATCAAGATCTATCATTATAGATATAGATGAGTCATTTTGGAGCATCCTGAAGGATTTTTGATATTCTAGACGAAAATCAAATCACACCCAAAACCATCACCTGATCCTTCCCAACCCCCAAAATCGATCAAGACTTCAAAATAGATACTTGACATGTACTAGAAAAAGATACTCCTAATCAAGATCTATCATTATAGATATAGATGAGTCATTTTGGAGCATCCTGAAGGATTTTTGATGTTCTAGACGAAAATCAAATCACACCCAAAACCATCACCTGATCCTTCCCAACCCCCAAAATCGATCAAGACTTCAAAATAGATACTTGACATGTACTAGAAAAAGATACTCCTAATCAAGATCTATCATTATAGATATAGATGAGTCATTTTGGAGCATCCTGAAGGATTTTTGATGTTCTAGACGAAAATCAAATCACACCCAAAACCATAACCTGATCCTTCCCAACCCCCAAAATCGATCAAGACTTCAAAATAGATACTTGACATGTACTAGAAAAAGATACTCCTAATCAAGATCTATCATTATAGATATAGATGAGTCATTTTGGAGCATCCTGAAGGATTTTTGATGTTCTAGACGAAAATCAAATCACACCCAAAACCATCACCTGATCCTTCCCAACCCCCAAAATCGATCAAGACTTCAAAATAGATACTTGACATGTACTAGAAAAAGATACTCCTAATCAAGATCTATCATTATAGATATAGATGAGTCATTTTGGAGCATCCTGAAGGATTTTTGATGTTCTAGACGAAAATCAAATCACACCCAAAACCATCACCTGATCCTTCCCAACCCCCAAAATCGATCAAGACTTCAAAATAGATACTTGACATGTACTAGAAAAAGATACTCCTAATCAAGATCTATCATTATAGATATAGATGAGTCATTTTGGAGCATCCTGAAGGATTTTTGATGTTCTAGACGAAAATCAAATCACACCCAAAACCATCACCTGATCCTTCCCAACCCCCAAAATCGATCAAGACTTCAAAATAGATACTTGACATGTACTAGAAAAAGATACTCCTAATCAAGATCTATCATTATAGATATAGATGAGTCATTTTGGAGCATCCTGAAGGATTTTTGATGTTCTAGACGAAAATCAAATCACACCCAAAACCATCACCTGATCCTTCCCAACCCCCAAAATCGATCAAGACTTCAAAATAGATACTTGACATGTACTAGAAAAAGATACTCCTAATCAAGATCTATCATTATAGATATAGATGAGTCATTTTGGAGCATCCTGAAGGATTTTTGATGTTCTAGACGAAAATCAAATCACACCCAAAACCATCACCTGATCCTTCCCAACCCCCAAAATCGATCAAGACTTCAAAATAGATACTTGACATGTACTAGAAAAAGATACTCCTAATCAAGATCTATCATTATAGATATAGATTAGTCATTCATCATCCTGATCCTTCCCAACCCCCAAAATCGATCAAGACTTCAAAATAGATACTTGACATGTACTAGAAAAAGATACTCCTAATCAAGATCTATCATTATAGATATAGATGAGTCATTTTGGAGCATCCTGAAGGATTTTTGATGTTCTAGACGAAAATCAAATCACACCCAAAACCATCACCTGATCCTTCCCAACCCCCAAAATCGATCAAGACTTCAAAATAGATACTTGACATGTACTAGAAAAAGATACTCCTAATCAAGATCTATCATTATAGATATAGATGAGTCATTTTGGAGCATCCTGAAGGATTTTTGATGTTCTAGACGAAAATCAAATCACACCCAAAACCATCACCTGATCCTTCCCAACCCCCAAAATCGATCAAGACTTCAAAATAGATACTTGACATGTACTAGAAAAAGATACTCCTAATCAAGATCTATCATTATAGATATAGATGAGTCATTTTGGAGCATCCTGAAGGATTTTTGATGTTCTAGACGAAAATCAAATCACACCCAAAACCATCACCTGATCCTTCCCAACCCCCAAAATCGATCAAGACTTCAAAATAGATACTTGACATATACTAGAAAAAGATACTCCTAATCAAGATCTATCATTATAGATATAGATGAGTCATTTTGGAGCATCCTGAAGGATTTTTGATGTTCTAGACGAAAATCAAATCACACCCAAAACCATCACCTGATCCTTCCCAACCCCCAAAATCGATCAAGACTTCAAAATAGATACTTGACATGTACTAGAAAAAGATACTGCTAATCAAGATCTATCATTATAGATATAGATGAGTCATTTTGGAGCATCCTGAAGGATTTTTGATGTTCTAGACGAAAATCAAATCACACCCAAAACCATCACCTGATCCTTCCCAACCCCCAAAATCGATCAAGACTTCAAAATAGATACTTGACATGTACTAGAAAAAGATACTCCTAATCAAGATCTATCATTATAGATATAGATGAGTCATTTTGGAGCATCCTGAAGGATTTTTGATGTTCTAGACGAAAATCAAATCACACCCAAAACCATCACCTGATCCTTCCCAACCCCCAAAATCGATCAAGCCTTCAAAATAGATACTTGACATGTACTAGAAAAAGATACTCCTAATCAAGATCTATCATTATAGATATAGATGAGTCATTTTGGGGCATCCTGAAGGATTTTTGATGTTCTAGACGAAAATCAAATCACACCCAAAACCATCACCTGATCCTTCCCAACCCCCAAAATCGATCAAGACTTCAAAATAGATACTTGACATGTACTAGAAAAAGATACTCCTAATCAAGATCTATCATTATAGATATAGATGAGTCATTTTGGAGCATCCTGAAGGATTTTTGATGTTCTAGACGAAAATCAAATCACACCCAAAACCATCACCTGATCCTTCCCAACCCCCAAAATCGATCAAGACTTCAAAATAGATACTTGACATGTACTAGAAAAAGATACTCCTAATCAAGATCTATCATTATAGATATAGATGAGTCATTTTGGAACATCCTGAAGGATTTTTGATGTTCTAGACGAAAATCAAATCACACCCAAAACCATCACCTGATCTTTCCCAACCCCCAAAATCGATCAAGACTTCAAAATAGATACTTGACATGTACTAGAAAAAGATACTCCTAATCAAGATCTATCATTATAGATATAGATGAGTCATTTTGGAGCATCCTGAAGGATTTTTGATGTTCTAGACGAAAATCAAATCACACCCAAAACCATCACCTGATCCTTCCCAACCCCCAAAATCGATCAAGACTTCAAAATAGATACTTGACATGTACTAGAAAAAGATACTCCTAATCAAGGTCTATCATTATAGATATAGATGAGTCATTTTGGAGCATCCTGAAGGATTTTTGATGTTCTACACGAAAATCAAATCACACCCAAAACCATCACCTGATCCTTCCCAACCCCCCAAAATCGATCAAGACTTCAAAAATAGATACTTGACCATGTACTAGAAAAAGATACTCCTAATCAAGATCTATCATTATAGATATAGATGAGTCATTTGGAGCATCCTGAAGGATTTTTGATGTTCTAGACGAAAATCAAATCACACCCAAAACCATCACCTGATCCTTCCCAACCCCCAAAATCGATCAAGACTTCAAAATAGATACTTGATATGTTACTAGAAAAAGATACTCCTAATCAAGATCTATCATTATAGATATAGATGAGTCATTTTGGAGCATCCTGAAGGATTTTCGATGTTCTAGACGAAAATCAAATCACACCCAAAACCATCACCTGATCCTTCCCAACCCCCAAAATCGATCAAGACTTCAAAATAGATACTTGACATGTACCTAGAAAAAGATACTCCTAATCAAGATCTATCATTATAGATATAGATGAGTCATTTTGGAGCATCCTGAAGGATTTTTGATGTTCTAGACGAAAATCAAATCACACCCCAAAACCATCACCTGATCCTTCCCAACCCCCCAAAATCGATCAAGCCTTCAAAATAGATACTTGACCATGTACTAGAAAAAGATACTCCTAATCAAGATCTATCATAGATACTTGACATGTACTAGAAAAAGATACTCCTAATCAAGATCTATCATTATAGATATTAGGTGAGTCATTTTGGAGCATCCTGAAGGATTTTTGATGTTCTAGACGAAAATCAAATCACACCCAAAACCATCACCTGATCCTTCCCAACCCCCAAAAATCGATCAAAGCCTTCAAAATAGATACTTGACATGTACTAGAAAAAGATACTCCTAATCAAGATCTATCATTATAGATATAGATGAGTCATTTTGGAGCATCCTGAAGGATTTTTGATGTTCTAGACGAAAATCAAATCACACCCAAAACCATCACCTGATCCTTCCCAACCCCCAAAATCGATCAAGACTTCAAAATAGATACTTGACATGTACTAGAAAAAGATACTCCTAATCAAGATCTATCATTATAGATATAGATGAGTCATTTTGGAGCATCCTGATGGATTTTTGATGTTCTAGACGAAAATCAAATCACACCCAAAACCATCACCTGATCCTTCCCAACCCCCAAAATCGATCAAGACTTCAAAATAGATACTTGACATGTACTAGAAAAAAGATACTCCTAATCAAGATCTATCATTATAGATATAGATGAGTCATTTTGGAGCATCCTGAAGGATTTTTGATGTTCTAGACGAAAATCAAATCACACCCAAAACCATCACCTGATCCTTCCCAACCCCCAAAATCGATCAAGACTTCAAAATAGATACTTGACATGTACTAGAAAAAGATACTCCTAATCAAGATCTATCATTATAGATATAGATGAGTCATTTTGGAGCATCCTGAAGGATTTTTGATGTTCTAGACGAAAATCAAATCACAACCCAAAACCATCACCTAATCCTTCCCAACCCCCAAAATCGATCAAGACTTCAAAATAGATACTTGACATGTACTAGAAAAAGATACTCCTAATCAAGATCTATCATTATAGATATAGATGAGTCATTTTGGAGCATCCTGAAGGATTTTTGATGTTCTAGACGAAAATCAAATCACACCCAAAACCATCACCTGATCCTTCCCAACCCCCAAAATCGTTCAAGACTTCAAAATAGATACTTGACATGTACTAGAAAAAGATACTCCTAATCAAGATCTATCATTATAGATATAGATGAGTCATTTTGGAGCATCCTGAAGGATTTTTGATGTTCTAGACGAAAATCAAATCACACCCAAAACCATCACCTGATCCTTCCCAACCCCCAAAATCGTTCAAGACTTCAAAATAGATACTTGACATGTACTAGAAAAAGATACTCCTAATCAAGATCTATCATTATAGATATAGAAGAGTCATTTTGGAGCATCCTGAAGGATTTTTGATGTTCTAGACCAAAATCAAATCACACCCAAAAACCATCACCTGATCCTTCCCAACCCCCAAAATCGATCAAGACTTCAAAATAGATACTTGACATGTACTAGAAAAAGATACTCCTAATCAAGATCTATCATTATAGATATAGATGAGTCATTTTGGAGCATCCTGAAGGATTTTTGATGTTCTAGACGAAAATCAAATCACACCCAAAACCATCACCTGATCCTTCCCAACCCCCAAAATCGATCAAGACTTCAAAATAGATACTTGACATGTACTAGAAAAAGATACTCCTAATCAAGATCTATCATTATGGATATAGATGAGTCATTTTGGAGCATCCTGAAGGATTTTTGATATTCTAGACGAAAATCAAATCACACCCAAAAACCATCACCTGATCCTTCCCAACCCCCAAAATCGATCAAGACTTCAAAATAGATACTTGACATGTACTAGAAAAAGATACTCCTAATCAAGATCTATCATTATAGATATAGATGAGTCATTTTGGAGCATCCTGAAGGATTTTTTGATGTTCTAGACGAAAATCAAATCACACCCAAAACCATCACCTGATCCTTCCCAACCCCCAAAATCGATCAAGACTTCAAAATAGATACTTGACATGTACTAGAAAAAGATACTCCTAATCAAGATCTATCATTATAGATATAGATGAGTCATTTTGGAGCATCCTGAAGGATTTTTGATGTTTCTAGACGAAAATCAAATCACACCCAAAACCATCACCTGATCCTTCCCAACCCCCAAAAATCGATCAAGACTTCAAAATAGATACTTGACATGTACTAGAAAAAGATACTCCTAATCAAGATCTATCATTATAGATATAGATGAGTCATTTTGGAGCATCCTGAAGGATTTTTGATGTTCTAGACGAAAATCAAATCACACCAAAAACCATCACCTGATCCTTCCCAACCCCCCCAAAATCGATCAAGACTTCAAAATAGATACTTGACATGTACTAGAAAAAGATACTCCTAATCAAGATCTATCATTATAGATATAGATGAGTCATTTTGGAGCATCCTGAAGGATTTTTGATGTTCTAAGGCGAAAATCAAATCACACCCAAAACCATCACCTGATCCTTCCCAACCCCCAAAATCGATCAAGACTTCAAAATAGATACTTGACATGTACTAGAAAAAGATACTCCTAATCAAGATCTATCATTATAGATATAGATGAGTCATTTTGGAGCATCCTGAAGGATTTTTGATGTTCTAGACGAAAATCAAATCACACCCAAAACCATCACCTGATCCTTCCCAACCCCCAAAATCGATCAAGACTTCAAAATAGATACTTGACATGTACTAGAAAAAGATACTCCTAATCAAGATCTATCATTATAGATATAGATGAGTCATTTTGGAGCATCCTGAAGGATTTTTTGATGTTCTAGACGAAAATCAAATCACACCCAAAACCATCACCTGATCCTTCCCAACCCCCAAAATCGATCAAGACTTCAAAATAGATACTTGACATGTACTAGAAAAAGATACTCCTAATCAATATCTATCATTATAGATATAGATGAGTCATTTTGGAGCATCCTGAAGGATTTTTGATGTTCTAGACGAAAATCAAATCACACCCAAAACCATCACCTGATCCTTCCCAACCCCCAAAATCGATCAAGACTTCAAAATAGATACTTGACATGTACTAGAAAAAGATACTCCTAATCAAGATCTATCATTATAGATATAGATGAGTCATTTTGGAGCATCCTGAAGGATTTTTGATGTTCTAGACGAAAATCAAATCACACCCAAAACCATCACCTGATCCTTCCCAACCCCCAAAATTGATCAAGACTTCAAAATAGATACTTGACATGTACAAGAAAAAGATACTCCTAATCAAGATCTATCATTATAGATATAGATGAGTCATTTTGGAGCATCCTGAAGGATTTTTGATGTTCTAGACGAAAATCAAATCACACCCAAAACCATCACCTGATCCTTCCCA
>NW_026605749.1:0-43030 GCF_945859685.1 Eupeodes corollae | reverse complement strand
CGAGGTGGAATCTGTTTTGAACAGTGCTGGACTGCAGTTGAAAAAATGGTACTCAAACGATTCTAGGCTAATGGACAAAATTCCTGTAACTGAGCATGAAACGCCGTTAAGAATAAATGACAATGATGTAATCAAGGCTCTTGGTATCGTATGGCAGCCTTCAACCGATGAACTGCAATTTGTCAATCCTTTGGAGAACGTTAAAAGCTGCAACCGCATCACGAAAAGAACTATTTTGGCAGATGTTGCCCGCTTATTTGACCCCTTAGGGTTGGTAAATCCAGTCATCGTTATCGGCAAGATGTTCCTGCAGCGCCTTTGGATCGCAAAGGTTGAATGGGATGAAGAAATCGCTGATGATCTGAAAGAAGAATGGGTTAAGTATCGATCCCAGCTTGGCGAACTTTCAAAGATACGAGTTCCGAGGTACGTGTTTTCACAAGATCTTGTCCGTTGTGAGCTGCATGGATTTTCGGACGCATCTCTCAAGGCCTTTGGATGTTGCATTTACGTTCGTGTCGAAGATTGTCTTGGAAGAACATCAGTTCATTTGTTGAGTGCAAAATCCAAAGTGGCACCTGTTTCGACTCAAAGTTTGCCAAGACTTGAACTGTGTGCTGCTCTACTTTTGTCCAAACTTCTTCAGCGTGTTCTTGAATCCTTTGACACAAGGTTTGACCAAATCTTCCTGTGGACGGATTCGGAAATCGTTTTGGACTGGCTTGCAGATCATCCCTCTTCTTGGAATACATTCGTTGCCAATCGGGTGGCCTTGATTCAGAAGCTGACAGTAAAGGGAACTTGGAGACATGTCAACACGAAATTTAATCCAGCCGACATAGTTTCTCGTGGCTCGCTCGTCGCAGATTTGATGGATTCGTTCTGGTTTACCGGTCCTCATTTCTTATACCACCATCCAAGTCACTAGCCTGCAACAACGAAACGCACTACAAAGAATAGTTTGGAAAGGCGAAAACCAAGTACAGTTTTGTTGGGAGCACTAAATAATCCAGTTTTTGATGGAAGATTCGAAGACATCATCGAAAACCACAAATATGTCAACAACTACAAAAAATTAGTAAGAATCTTTGCTTACTGCCATCGGTTTATCGAGAACATCAAACGAGACCTTAAAAGGCAGGAACCTGTGTTGGATGAAATAAGATCTGAGGAATATGACTTTGCTTTGTTGAGAATAATATTCGTCGTTCAGCAGAGTACGTTCAAAGATGACATCGTAAAATTGCAATCAGGTAACATGTGCGTCGGTCCAAAGAGTCGTATCAGGAAGTTGAATCCATACATGCAATTCGACTCCTTATTTCCACTTGTTCGTGTGGGTGGACGACTGGAACAATCAGAGCTGCCGTACGATGCTAAACATCCAATTTTGTTGCCGAAATCTCATCCATTTGTTGAATGCTTCATGAACTTCCTTCATTTCAAACATCGCCACGCAGGAGCCCAAGCATTGGTATCGATTGCTCGACAGCAATTTTGGATCATCGATGCTCGAAGCCTGGCAACGAAAGTGGTACACAATTGCCTGAGATGTTTCCGAATGCGGCCAAAGTTACGAGAGCAAATTATGGGTGATCTTCCCTCGTCACGAGTATGCAGTACCAGGCCATTTCTTGTTTCTGGCGTCGACTTTTGTGGCCCTTTTCCAACGACGGTAAAAACTAGAGGTTGTCGGACCACAAAATCGTACATGGCTGTATTTGTATGTTTTTCTACAAAGGCAGTCCATTTGGAGATTGTTTCTGACTTGACCACAAGTGGATTTATGGCAGCTCTGCGAAGATTCATCGCACGTCGTGGTATTTGTCGTTATCTCTACTGCGACAATGCGACAAATTTTGTGGGAGCCCGGAACGAGCTAGCAGATTTGAAGAAACAGTTCTACAACCAAGTTACTCAATCGTCGATTCTAAGTGCTTGTGCAGAAGACAACATCGAGTTCCACCATATTCCGCCCCGTTCACCCCATTTCGGTGGGTTATGGGAATCGGCTGTCAAGTCAGCGAAGAGCCTTCTAATCAGATCCTGCAACCCATTTTCGCTTACTTTCGAAGAACTGACCACTGTCGCAGCAGAGATTGAAGCCATTTTAAACTCTCGGCCATTGACACCACTTACTTCAGATCCAAGTGACGAGCAAGTTCTGACTCCGGGACACTTTATTATTGGTAGTCCATTGACATCGTTTGAGGAACCCAACATCACCAACATATCTCGTCTTAACAGATGGCAACAATTAACTTCCATTCGGCAGCATTTTTGGAAGCGATGGTCCCGCGAGTATGTCTCACAGCTCCAGTACCGTCACAAGTGGAATTCGACATCAGCTGATATTCAACCTGGCACAATGGTTCTTGTTTCCGACGACAACTTGCCTCCGTTAAAATGGTTACTAGGACGCATTGTTGATACCATCCGAGGCAAGGATGGCCATGTTCGAGTAATCTCAATCAAAACTAAATCTGGTATTATAACAAGAGCTGTCCACAAGGTGGCACCACTTCCATTCGAATGCAGTACTTAAAGAATCCGTGATCCTTTCAGAGGGGGCGGGATGTTCAATCTCATTTTACTCATTTACTCTTATTTTATATACAATTTAAAATACTCTTTATCCAATTGCTTTTAATACTATTGTCTAGTACTTTTTTATATATACAAAAAAAACTACAGTCCACTAATTTTGTTTGACTCTGTTGAGATCGAACCACGAAGAAAGAAAGACACGAATCTTAACTATCGTTCGGAGTTAAATAAAGGAAAAGTTAAATTAAATTTCGAGTTAGTGTTTTATTTAATTTCTTTTTTATTTGAGACTCAACAATTGGCTTTCATTGATGAAAACAGTATTTGCTTGGAAAATATTGAGAAGCAAAAATGCAAAAAGGATTACGTCAAAAAAGTTCAACAGCTGAAAACTGTCAAAAAATAAAACAATCCAGTTTATACAAAACCTTGTGTTTAAATAATCCGGGGTCAGAAAGAAATTATAATTTTGCGAACACGATTCCATTTCACTTAACAACGTTCATCTTTAACTTCAAGTTTCATATCAAAGTGATATCCTAAACAAAAAACCTACCTACAAACTGTCAAGCAATCAAGAAACAATGTCATAAACAATCCAATCGAGGTTTTTTATTTCAAAGAACCAACCAACAAACAAACTCTTTGCCCAACTCCAGAAGAAAGTAATATAAACTTAAAATGCTTCGCTTCAACATAAAATGTGTTGAGGATTTCCATTATTGCTGAATTTATTTTCCTTTGGTAAGATAACTGAAATAATATTAAACTTTTAACTTTTTTGTTTTGTTTTCAATTTTATCTCTTAACCAAAGCTGTTTAAAAATGTTAAAACAACCTTTTTTGATGCTTTTCCTTTTAATCCTGATAGAAAAAAGTTTCGCACCTTAGCAAGCAAAAAGGAACGAGTGAATAAATGAAAATAATTTTGCACAGAATCTCAAATTATATCCTTCATACCCAAACCTAAGCATCCTCTTTACGACTACTTTGATTTCCCCACAAGGGCCACACATTTCAGCAGATTCAATCTCATCTCAGACTAGGATTTTTTTAACTTATTTCTTTCAAAGAAAATATGAATTTAGATTAAACAAAAAAAAAATAGCTTTTCTTTCAAAAGTATCATTTAATTTCCTTTGAGACCGTTATGTTCATGTTTTTTTAATTTAACTTTCTTCGCCGCTACCACCAAGTATGATTTTATCCAATTTAAAATGATTGTTTCATAAATAGTTATTCTAGTGTTGAATTTCATAAAGGAACAAAAAAGGGATGTTTAATTCAATAATAACTTGGAAGAGTCGTTCAGGGCATGATGTGATAGTTTTTGACGTTTGGGAAGAAAGGAAAATGTGAGTCTTTTAGAATTAAGGTAGGATGAAATATTTTTCTACGCAGTAAATTTGTTTTGAATCAGCGCGCACAATACATTATTTTCAAAAATTTTGAGTTTTGCTCGTTGGTACGTGGTTGTTAATTTTTCGAAATATTGTTTGCCAATTTTCTTTGAATATGTAATAAGGACCTTCTGGACGTTGGGTAAAACCTTTATAAAAGCTTAAACACCCAAGAACTTTTGGAACTTTGGAATATTGGTCTTAAGGTTCTGGGCATCAAAATGGGAGGGAAACACAGAGTTGGCCAAAGCATTCCACATTCTCGATGTGCGATTTAAGAAAGAATCTCTATACTTGACAGTTTGCCCCAAATTGAGCTCCAGCGTAAACTGATGAGCATTCCTAGACGTGCGAGTATTACCGCTGAATAGTTAAAGGGGTGGAATGCAACTGGCTAATTCGACAAAACATAGTTTGTAAAAATATCTATAAAACAACGAAAGGCATGAAACATTGCGGCGGTTGTTGCGTTATAAATGAACGCAACAAGTTCGTTCTACATTTAATTTTAATAAAAAAAAAAAGATGCATTTTGCATCCACTGGCTCACTTGTATTTTGTTTACAATATTCGATTTGACAATTGTCATATTCGTTCTACACGAGGATGAGAGAGAGCGGGACGGCCATAGTCCTTTTGACCATGGTTCTCTCTGTCATTTTCGTGAGGAAAAAAAAATACCAAGTCTCGTTTCAGGTTTCAAAAGAAGGATGGTTTCCATGGAAGTGTAACCAAACCAGATGGACGGTCTGGTCGATACGTAAAGTTGCATGAGAATTTACTCCAACTGGAGAATGGCCCACGGCCCAACATAAACTCTAAAAATTGTAAATTTTGTAATCTTTTTGGTCAAATTCTTTTGTTTCACGTTAATTGTAGTCATTTTGAAAAGAATGTAATACGGGAGACAAGTTTTATGGACTTATGGGCGGTTAAGTTTCGGGCAACTTAACTCGGTGGTAGAGTAACAGATCCTGAAGTATAGCTATTTTTCCCTTCCTTTTGAGCGGTCTTAAAGTCAAAGTTAAAGTTTAGTTGATTACTTTAAAGGTTTTTCTCAATTTTAAATTTCTCGGTCTTTGTTCGATATCGAAATAGAAAGTGGAGGTGGCTGAATGCAGCTCCTGGAATCGACGTTACCTGGAAGTGAATCCAGCGGACGGCGAATTCCAGGATGACTTGCATTTAGCTGTGAGAGAAGAGCGAGTAAGCGGGATCGCGAGAATTTCATCACAAGTTGGGATCAACAAGCCGATCTCCGATTGGCTGTTGATGAAGTGATTGAAATCCGCCACTCCATATTGGCTGAAAGCTAAAATGGCGGGAGATGGAAAGGAAGAGATAGGACAGATCTTGGAATCTGGCCGTCAATTCTTTTCGAGCATTGAAAGTGTGAAGATAACTTTCGTACCTAGACAGAGAAAAAAAAATTGAGAATAATTCAGAGAAGTTAATAGTACCGTTTTGTTAAAAAAGAAAAAAGTGAAAAAGAAGGAAAGGAGAGGAAAAATACCTATTTGGGGCTCTGCAGAAAGAAAGATAAGTAAAAATTTGTTTATTTTTGTTTAACTTGTTTTAATTCTTTTATCCCAATTTTATTTGTGGGAATTAAGACCTTAACGGTCCATAGTCCATAAAACCTGTCGTTAATTTTGAAAAGATCCTGAGTTTTTATCCTGCTTTTGCAAGGTTTCTCAGGCACATCATATAAATAAAGTTGTCCTAAAAGATATCCATTTTGTTTTTTTCCTGGTTGTACTGTTTCGTTGGTGCTTTTCTCTTCTTGTTTTTTTTTCAAAAAAAAAGGTTTGCAATTTCCTCTTCTTTTATTTCAGGAACAAAAAAAATTGCTGGCGCCCTTTTTTTTTCTTACGAAACGTAAGACCGCCCCTGTGGCAATTACTAATTCAAATAATAATTTTGATATCAACGTGATATCACAACTTCAGGCAATTTAATCAATCGATTAATCATTAGTTGCTGAACCCACCCCTCACTGAGCTCGTCGTGGTGGCAGCACTTAATTTGCTGCTTGTTGCAATTTTACCTCGTAGCTTATTCGCCGCTGTTGTTTGACAGTTCGGCTTTCGGCATAATTTACTTCGTACAATTTAATATTTGGAGCGGGTGTTTTGTTTGAGTTTAATTTCTTTTTTTTTTTGTAAATATAAAGCAAAATAAATTGCAATAGTTCTAGCGATGAAAAAGTTTCGATTATAGTTCTGTCGCCTATCATTTTTAAAGCCCTATTTTGAATTCTATCCAAGAAATTTAAACTTGTTTGCCATGATATGCAAATTTCTTGCTTTCTGGCAGCATTTTTGGCGATATGGAATATGTGATCATTCTATAAGAGGTGATCTGTAATACACATACCGAGTACTGATAGTTAATTGGTTGCCTGGATGCAAGTGCCACTCATAGACAGCGGCATCGGGGGTGCGTTATGCTTTAACGACTGGAAACAGCATTAAGTTTTCGAAGCATTAAATTCAACTCGGTTTTTGATTCCCCATTGTACAATGCTGTCAAGATCAGAATTTAATGAGCTTATCATACTCTGCCGTTGAAGTGTTGAAGTTCCACATCCGAAGGACAAGGATGTGAATCTAGAAACGAATATGAAAAGCTGAGGGTACTATCGTCGGCGAAACTGTTTAATGGATTAGAAGTGACAGACAAGTGATCATTTATGAATAAAAGGAAAAGAGTCGGAGACAAAACGGCGCCTGCATTTATTTTATGAATTTCAGACTTGGAACCATCCAATAAAACTTGTATTAAACGGTTGGAAAGGTAATTTCTAATCCAATGAAGAAGAGATTCATCAATACCAAAAGAACGCAAAAGAGAGCTTGGTGCCAAACTCTATCCAATGCTTTTGAAATACCAGGTGCAAAAATCTTACTTTCTCCAAAACTATGTAAAGATTTATTCCACTGTTCGGTGAGATGAACCATGAGATCACCAGTGGACCTATTGCAACGAAAGCATACTGTCGGTCATTAAGAAGCTTCCGTTCTTCAAGATATTTCTTAAGCTGAAAATTAATCAGAGTTTCTATGACCCTAGAAAGAAGGGACGTAAGTGCAATTGACGATAGTTTGAGGGGAAGGAGAATTCGCGTTTTTTTAGGGACAGGCTGGACAAATGCAGTTTCCATCCACTCGGGAAGAAACCTGTAGAATAGGACAGGTGGAAAAGCTTACGCAGTGGTTTTGCAAGCGTTGAAGAACACCTCTTCAGAACGATAGACGGAATTCTATCCGGGCCAGCGGATTTGTGCATGTAAAGAACTTTCAGTACTCTTGCGACTGCACGGGCATAGAGGAAATAATATTATCTAGAGCATAGACAAACCATATAAAGACCGGAAACAAATCTGTCATTCTGGTTTGCCTACAAGCTGAAACGTTTACTTACACGCACCCTCAGGTCTAACATCAATTCACCACTGCTAACATCAATTCACCACCCTCTAAAGTCAATTCACCACGAAAATAAGGAACAGTGCTGAGAAATTCCTTAGGGGTGGCACCTAGTGGCTACGGCGACATTTGTTATTGCATTTTTAGGGAAGAGTACGATAACTCAAGCGACAAAGTTTGATGACGGATTTGTATAGAACAGTTAAAAACAAGCATTTTTTACTATAGGAGGGGTCTATTTTATTTTTAACAAAATATGTACTCTAAATGGAAAAAAATAATTGTAATACTTTCAACTAAGTTTTATAAATTTCATTAAATCAAGTAAAAACTATGCAAATTAAAATAGTCTGTTGAGATATTATATTTTTAAAAAATATTTATTTATCAGATCATCTCAGATTCCAACTAACTAACATTGAAAAACATTTTTGCTGTAAACTGTCATCAAATATGGTTAAACAAAGAACTTATAGTTTCTTAGACATTAATCACTTATAGGGAAAACAACATGTCCCTATCTGATTGTATTGAAATGCGACATAATATTTAATAGAGTATCGTGCTTATTGCTTATTATTATATTTTGGTTCACATTTTCTAATTACTAATGACGTGTGTTGATTGCATAGTTTTTGAAAAAAAATTGCTATACAAAAAGGTTTAAAGTGTGATTTTTAAAACTTTAAGATTATTTACTATTGTTTTTAGAATGCTATTTTGATAACTACAAAACAGTGACTTAGTTCTAACAATTTCACTATAATATATAATTTTTCAATTAAAAAAATTGATAAAAGTGTGACAACACCTCAACATCACACATAAAATTACTATTTATTTCGGCGAGGTGAGTTTGAAAACGTCAACAAAAATTCTGATTTTTCAAATATTTCGATTAGCAGGATTCGTTTTTGTGTTTCTTTATTTAAAAAATTATACAATTAAGCTAAAATTGTTTTTTTGAAAACATAATTTACAGAATATACTAACAGTTTAATTCCCTTTCTTGATTGATTATTGCCCAAAGCAGTATTAATATTTTATTCTAATTTAAATCGGCTAAAAGAGTGTTCACGCCTTTTGTGTAGTGATTTATTTTCCAGATATTTATAGTTATATAATATAATTTATTAATATGGACAAGAAAAGCTCTGCCCGATGTGTAATGGGCTGTTCTTCATTCAGCCACACGTTCCGCGCTCCAATTGAAAAGTAAGTAGACACAATATAGTATCCTGATTTAAAATAATTTCTGCACCACATTGGAACTCACTTGGACGTGTTCTCATAAGTTTGTTTGATTTTTACAAAAAAGTGTGAATGCATTGTTCTTAATCACACTTCAACGATTCCAGGAAGGTATAAACCATTCCTGTAGGTACATTATTGTACCAAGGACACGACCGAATGAGTTCCAATGTTTGAATTTTTAAACATTTTTGATAGAAAAATACGAAATTTTTTTTTATTTGATAATTTATTTTATTTATTTTTATAAATAGCAGGGAAATATGGCGACAATGCCTGCGTGTCTCTGAGTTGTTGAGAGAGCATAGGGATTGCGATCATCACTTTTCAAATGTGATGTTTTCAAATTGGAAAAAAAAATCGGCTGATTCGAACTGCACTTCCGGACATAATGAACTTTCAAGAAGCTATCGAAATGGAACTTGAAACTCAAACACCAGGTATGTAAAAATTTAAAGCAGAGTTATAATTTAAAAAACGGTTGGATTGGAAGAAGTAGGTGCAGGTATTATATCCCAAGAAAATGAAATAGGGATTGAAGAAAATGTGGTATTGCAGGAAGAAGATGAAGTAGAAGAAGAAGAAGAAGAAGTAAGAAAAGAAGAATTATAAGAAGAAAAAGTAGAAGAAGAAAAAGTAGTACAAGAAGAAGAAGAATATATGCAAACCGAAGAATGCATATTTATTTCGCGGGTAAGTGATGCATGCACCCAAACACCACATTTTTTGAGAAATAGAACTCCCAAAAAAGAGTCTTTAAGATTAAAATTAGAAATTGCTCAGAGCAATATTATAGCTGTAGAACAGAGAAATAGGGAGCTTGAGGAAAAAATTAGGGAAAAAGAAAAATATATCACGTTACTAGAGGAACAGAACAGAAATTTAAAATTAGGTCATCAGGATTTAAACAAAAGTTTGAAGATGAATTAAAGGAAAGATTGTCAGATGGTTTATACACCATAGTTTGTAATTGTAGGAAAAATTCAAAAACTTCGCCAAAAGTCTTTAGATATTCAAATGAAAGGAAACAATTGGCCCTCTCAATTAAATTTACTTCATTTAACATATAGGTTGATGAGAGAAACGTTAGGATTGCCATCAGAAAAAACCCTTCATTCTTTTATTTCTCATTGGCCTAATCAACCAGGCAATATTGATTTAAATACAAAGAGCCTAGAACTTAAAATGAGTCAGGTGACTAATGACTTGTTTAGATATTGTTCTATTTCCATGGACGCAATGTCTTTGAAGACGCATTTGGATTATTGTAGGAAACGCGATAAGATAATAGGATTTGAGGATTATGGATCTGAACAACACAGAACCAATTGGCCTGCTAATAACGTCTTAGTAATCATGGCCCAGGGTATTGCAAAAAGGTGGACGCACCCGATTGCATATTATTTTGTAAGATCCTCTTGTGCGTCAGTAATGCTAAAAATGCTGTTGTTAAAATCCATAAACGCTCTACAGAACATTGGCTTTGTACCAATTCATCTGGTTTCTGACCAAGGGGCAAATTTTCGTGGACTTCACCGGGAGCTTGGTGTTACTGCAAAAAAGCCGTATTTTGAAGTCGAACAAGAAGGGAAAAAGAATCAAAAAATTTTTTGCTTCTACGATGTCCCACATTTGGTTAACAGTGAAATAAATTGCCTTTTAAAAATGATGTATCGTTCTTTTCTTCAGGCACATCGTCAACAGCCTCTTGGAATGATATTGTTACATTCTATAACATCGATTCCAAGATCATTCCGCGATGTGCACCCAAGCTTACTGTGAACATGTAAATCCGAGCACCTTTCAGCGAATGAAAGTTCGATTTGCTACCCAGATTTTTAGCCATACTTAAGGTTCAGCACTTAGTGCTTTATATAGTTCAGGAACAGGCTCTGATAGTATGAAAGGGACTGCAGAATTGGTTTTTTTCTTCAATGACTTATTTGATATTTTCACTCGTTCTTACGGAAACAAGTATCAATCAAAATTTTGTTGTGAAGAAGACCAATTTAGATTTTTGCAGGACGCAAAGAAATTATTGAAATCAATAAAAGTTATAGGTTGTGATGGCAAAAACCTTACAAGCAAATTTTCGTTTGTTAAGGGATGGCTGCTCAACATAGCATTCCTCATTTCTATGTGGGAGCTGCTAAAAACTCGCAATTTTAAATATGTACTTACTAGACATTTAAATCAGGACTGCTTAGAGCATTTTTTGGCAATGTTAGGTGCTCAGGGGGGAAACAATAGGAGAATTACAGCTTTTAGTTTTATTAGTATGTTTCAACAGTAATGGGGATTAAAATATTTAAAAGTAGTTAGATATGGAAATTGCGAGGAGTTAGATTTTGTTCAGTTAGACGGTTTATTCAACCAAAATTCTAATAGACAGGCCTGCATCTCTTACTCAAAAGATGTTGATACATCTTTTGCAGTCAATTCGACTGAGGACATAGGTGCGGAAGATTTTTTAAAGGAAAATAGTTTTGAGTATGTTTGTGGTCTGCTGTATCGCAAAGTTATGAAAAGCACACTTGCGAAATCCCTTTGCCAATTTTTAATAATTCGGATTCCGCAGTGAACTTAATTTTTACCAGCTTCAAGCAGTTCGATAACTGCAACCTTCTGGCTTCACCATCAAACTTCGTTCAATACGTTCGCGATCTAGAAGATCAATTTTGCAATATATTTGGTACAATTCCACACGAGAACGAAGTTCTACAAAAACTGCTTGATGGTTTAAATCCAAAATATAGTTTTGTTTGCTGTAGCAACTTACCGCAAAACTTTTATTTCAAATTTTATGTCAGAGTTAGAATTCTTTTTGAGCTCAAATTTTGGAATGGGGATTTTAGCAAGCCAAATTTTATTAATAAGGTGTTGTGTGTTACACACCTCTAGACACACAATAGTACAATTTTCCGCATAGGTAGTTTAATTTTAACAGGTGTTAGAGTTAGTTTTTGTAAGATCAGAATAGGTATAGAAGTAATTCTATAGAAAGAGATTGTTTTTTATTCCATAGGAAGGGATTGTTTTTAATTCCATTGAAACAAATTTTAATTATTGTTTTTATTCCAGGATGGGTGCCTATGAACAAAACTCAAAGGCACTAATTGATGTTTTTCTTTTTCAGCTACAAATCAAAATGAAGCTTAGTCGATTTGACTTCTGCCGTTCAGTTGATTCGATGATATGCTTAGAATCTTTCCATGATTAGTAAAGATTCGTCGTGGCGTACCTAGTTTTTAAGTGGAGTTTTAATTTTTTCAAAATTGGATGTAATTGGGTATAATTTTTGTTTTTAAAATTCTAGCTAGGTTCCCAAATCGAGAGAAATTAAATCTAAGTATAAATTTAAAATAAAATGAAATTGTTTTCAGGGTTCTATCATTATATGAAATTGTATATTAAAAAACATTTTGATTGACTGTTAAAAATTGTATAATTTATTTTGTTTCCTTCTTTTAATTGTTTTAATTTTGTTTAGTTCTTTTAATAAAATAAACAAACAAATTATGAGTATTGTAATCATTTCTACAGTTTTGCAATTTCGAAGTTTAAAAGCAAAAGTATGATGTAAAAAAGTTGTATGCTATGCTATACAATAAAATAACAACAACATAATAGAAAAACTTCCAATAATCAAATTATTAAAACAACAACAACAATAAACAGCAATAAGACAGAAATCTTATTAAACAACCAAAATAACAATGAGCTTCATACCTGCATTAGAGCCACGATAGAACATCAACGTCACACAGAGGCTCCAATAGAAAAAGTAAATGCAGTCAGTCGACTATACCAGAGAGAAAAAACTAAATGAGAGAGCCAAATTTCCTCGTCTCCGTCCCTTTGGAACCTCTTACTCTCATTTTTTATAGCGTGTTGAATTCGTATCGGTGTATACATGTTTTCAACTCGAAGAGCAGAGAGAATCGAGACATTTGATATTTCTTTCTCTCTCTGGTTTTCACAAATTAATTCTAGCAAACAATTTTCGTTTGTCAATGAATTACGGTAAACGTTAAAACGGAAGATTGTGGTGAATTTGTTTTTCTTTTCTCTTTCTTTGAGTTGCAGATAGATGGCATTAACAACCAAAACCAGAAAAGATGTGTTCAGAAAGAGTGTATAACAAGGTTAAGGTTTTTTAGACTAGACTTTATTTGTTATGAACAAGTACATGTTTTTTATAAATGTATGTTATGTTTATTTCAATAGTAATACCTTAACATAACTTAACTGCTGTTTTATCTACAATATACTGCATTGAATTATTTAACATCGAATTAATTATAATAGGTGGAAATAATAAAGGTCTACAGTTTACCGGGAATATTAATATAAAATATCCATATCTTCTGTAATTGCGGTATCAATCGATATTTTGTGGAACTTAGTGTTAACGTAACATTTATTTGTCATGAATTAGTCTTTCAGCTGTTTTATACACCAACAAAATTAATTATGAAATTTGGCTGCGATAATAATTACTAGAACACAGCACTTTCTATGTTTATAGTTATTCAGGTTTAGCCCTTAACTTAGATTTGCATTTATTTATGAATAGCCTAAAAAGTTTAGCAAACATCTATGAATAACCCACAATGTACTTTCAGAAAAACTCTAGTTAGAACTTTCTCTCACAGATTTGTCCTTGTCGCTATAACTGAAAGATAAGATATAAATAAATAGTAGAACTGGAAAACTTATAAAAATGATGCATAAGACTTAAATTTTTGTTGAAGAACAACAATCAAATCACTTATTTTCAGCATTTTGGAAATGTCGGTAACATAAAGAAAATAAACAACGAGTACACACAAATACAATAGGAATGTAAAAAAAAGATGAGTATATAAAAAATGTTTCAATGTTTCTGCGTTGTTTTATTTTAATCATCCATGTTTACATTCTTTAACTCTCGTTGTCAATGTTCCAGCAACTCTCGCAGCCAAAATTAAGTCGATGAACTCTGAAAATTGAACTAAATCTGAGTTTTTTTGCATTTTTCAACAGTCTGAGCGAAGCGCATAAACGCAGCTAATAATAAAACAAATAATAGTTGTAGTGCTTTCAGAGTTTTATGTTTCTAGGTCCTAATTCTCATTGCACCGTTGCACCACCTAATTTATTTTACTTACTTAATAATTAAAACTGGCTTCAAATAACTACCTAATATTTCTCTAAATGCGTAATTTACAATTGTTGCTAAATCTTCATTGTTCTGGCACCTAACAAGAGTAATTAATTTCACTTCATATTCGAATGATATTACTCCCAAAGTAACACAATGAGAATACCAAAAAATTGTTCATCCACAATTTTGAATTTTCTTTGAACACCTCTGAACAGCATGGCCTCTGCCATTTTTCGATGGTGGACGCCATTTTTTTTGTATGTGGGGAGTATGCACATCTTCTTGCATAAGTATTCGATCCCCACATTTTTTTTATATGGAGTTAATACATATGCAAGTTTATGTGCAAATCGCAGCTTGTAGGCAAAAAGAGAGCAACCGTCGAAGTTGGTTCTCTCGTTTAGTTTTTTTCTCTCTGACAGGAATGGTGTTGGCATTTTTCGTTGACATTAAAGCTGCTCTTGACCTAATCAATAGGAATGCTCTTATTTATAAGTTGACACGAATTGGTATATTAACAAAGTTCCTGAAAGTAATTAGAGAGATAAAGGCTGCTGTTTGGGATGGAGTGAGCTTTTCAAAATGGGTTAGCCCCAGCGAAGGAGCTAAACAAGGATGCCCACTTAGAGCTCTTTTGTTTTAGTTATTTTTATAAATGATGTTGCGGATGAACTCCCTGAGGAAATAAGAATAGCTAGCTGCACTGTGAATGTGTTATTTTAAACCGATGACCTCGTAATACTTTCAGAATCACCCGAATCAATGCATATTGAAACTTTCTTTCGACACAACAAAATCCAAAATAATGGTATTTGCGCGTACACAAACCGCTTATAATGGAAGAATCTGGCAATACATTGTTATGCAACTGAAGGTAGCAAAAGATATCAAGAGAAAGCCCAAAGCTCACAAAGTTTGATAAATTTAACATGGACAAATATCGTCTCCAACAAACAAATTAATTTATTTACAAAATACAAAATATTTAATTCAGTAGTGAAATCTACTCCCTTGTATGTTGCTGTTTGGGGATCAGAAGAATATGGAGAAATCGAAAAATGTTACAGAAATTATATAAAGAAACTTTTCAACCTACCTATGAACACCCTATTTTTAGAAACAGGACTTCCCAAACTTCTAACAAGCACCCTGAAGTTTCAAGCTGACTGCATCATCAAAGTCTGCAGAAAACATCAGAGCACAAGACTTTCGAAAAAAACTTCTTTTGTATGATGGTAAGATGGCAATTATGTTGGTAATGAGTGTGGAGTGAGATTGGACGATGATTTCAGCAATGTTAACCATTTGAAAGAACAAATGTACAGCATCATAGAGAAAAATGAGGACATAATGAGGCATTCACTGATAGAATAAGCTCAAAGGTTTTACACATCATGGATAGTAAGAGTAGATGTGTTTTTTTTGTTCTCCGGCAATTGTTTTAAAAATAATCGATCGATATGAAGCTTAAAAAGTCTAAAACAAGTTTATGTATAAGTGTTAACATCATTAAATCCATACATAATAAACTCAAAGTGTGACGTTCATTTTCAAGAACATAAAAGATCAAAAATCAAAAAAAACTTTCAATATAAATTTATTGTTTTGTGCAATATCGAACTGTGCCAATCCCAAATAATGTCTCCCCTTCCTAAACGTAACGGATCTCAAATGACTCCCACCTTCTCTCATGCTGAATCTTCTCGATCTCAAAATCGTAAATGTGCACACAAATTTTTATTGGAGGACGATGCCGACAATTTAATGTGGGTCAAATTAGATGAACGATTAAAAAGACAATGTGAGCCAATAGTTAGTATGTTGGTTGGGAAAATCACAGAAACTGAGCTTAGTATTAAAAAACAAATACAACTCGATATAAATGATATTAAGCAAAGTGTCAGTGGCATAACTAAACGGGTCACTCCATTGGAGACATTCCAGGACAACAATTCATCTAACATAATCGCTATACAAACCGAGCTTTCAACTCTTAAAACTGAATTTTCTCTATTTAACACTCAATCAGGTGTCAATGAAAAAATAACGGCACTAAACACTATTAAAGAAAACATTGACCGCACTACTAATGAACTAAGAGATGTTAAGGTACTTTTAAACCATCAGGAAAACCGCATGGTAGCATGTGATGCATTTTTATTTGGTATTCCAAATCTTCCAAATGAAAATTTAACTTCGATGTATAGTTTAATGTGTCACACGCTCGAAATTCAACCGCCAACACTAACAAATATTTTCCACACTCGACCGAAGAACAACAACGTAAACACAGCAATTATGATTAAGTTCAATTCACCATACGACAAGAACTATGTGCTGAAATCAATTGCAAATGATAAAAAGAAAAACAACAACCAACTTTCCTTGGAGAGTATGGGACTTAACAGCCAATCTCAAATCTACATGCGAGAGAGCTTATCGCAAAACAACAAATTCCATTTTGCCTTACATCTCAAAAGTTTTTGAAAAATTTTTACAAAGACAAATGAATGCGTATTTAAGTCGTACGAATCTATTAACGCCAAACCAATCTGGTTTCCGTAAGAGGCGTAGCTGTATTACCTCGCTCATAAATGTGACAGAAGATTTGCGACAATCGATGGATGAAGACAAAATCTCGTTTCTAGTTTTAATAGACTTTTCCAAGGCATTCGATTCCGTAGACTTTTCTGTTCTGTGCAACAAACTTCATAATGAGTTTAGTTTCTCATCCAATGCTGTAGAATAAATCAAATCTTACTTGAGTGGAAGAAAACAAGCAGTTGATATACTAGGGGAGTTCCACAAGGGTCAATTTTGGGTCCACTCTTGTTTTCTTGTAAAGTACTGTAAAATCTGTATGTACGCTGACGATGTGCAGTTGTACCTAAGTTGCAGAGTCAGTCTCATTGAACATCATGTAGCTTGTATAAACTAAGATTTGGAGAGTATTTCACGTTGGTCTCAATCTCATGGCCTCCTATTAAACCCTTTGAAATCAAACTGTCTCATTATTTCACGGAAACCATTAGACTTATATTACTTTCCATTGGTATTCCTTAACAATACTCCAATTATGTACTCTGAGACAGCTAGAAATCTGGGTATTGTTTTTAATCGCTGCTTGACGTGGGATAATCATATAAATTCAGTCATAGGAAAAACGTATGGTACTTTACTTTCCCTTAAAGCCTCTCAATCTTTTACCACTATCAAAACTCGAATTATGCTGCTGAAAACATTAATAGTGCCAATTCTTATTTATGGCGTAAATTAAGTGTAGCTTTCAACAGCGCAGTTCATGTTTCAGCGTTTTTAGTTAAGCTTTTCAATATGACATTTAACAGTTTCCTGGAGCTTCGTACTCTACTTTTGTTTTCTGACATTTTACTAACGCATGAACCCCGCTATTTGTTTGAAAGAATACGAACACCTACTTCGAGTAGATCCGGACAACTCATTCATCCGCGGTACTCATCCTTAACCTCATCCTCATCGGAGCGCCAATTTTTTATAAATAGTATTCTTCTTTGGAATAGTCTTCCACGCGATATTAGGAGTATTGAAGATCCGCTAAGGATGAAAATAAAAATTAGAAATCATCTACCGTCTTTAAATGTTTGAGTATTAATTATGATTAGAATTAATGTAATTAGCTTTCTTCTTATTTTTCTTGTCTTTGTTATAGAATAAATTGAAACTACTTTGAATTATCTTTTATACTACTTATAAAAATACTTATTTGTAATAATAGCTTTCACTAGCTTATAAGATATTGTATCCTACTGTGTTAAGCAAACGATAATAAATTGTTAATTGATTGTCAAGACTCATTCAGTAGAATTATCTACAGTCAGCTCAGCTATATTCTTAGTTCCAGAAATTATTTCAAGGATTCACTGAGTTATGAAGAGATATCCCTAATCTTTAAAGCAAGATGTGAAATTCTCAACTTAAATGGAAGTCCTTATAATGGTAGTTTTAACCAATTCTGTAAACTGTGCAACTTAAAATCAAAAGAAGATTGTATGCATTTCATTGGTATCTGTCCAATATTCAAAACTTAAAGACGCAATTTTTTCGGGAAAAATACTCTTACCCTACAAGAGACTATAAACATCCTTAAGAAGCATGATTGGAAAACATTAAGAACATTATTGAAAGACATTTACAAGTATAGATTTTTATTAATAACAGAATTCTATTAAATTCAAAAATTTAAATATTTTATAAATTACAGGCACTCAAGGGGTTATTAGTACCCCTTATATGTTTATATTTATCCAGAGTCGAGCATTAGGAAAATAGGAAGGATTTTAAAGGAGATACAGGTGGTCTTAAACTTCTGAACATCAAAATGGGAGGGTAAAACAGAGTTGGCTAAAGCATTACACATTCTCGATGTGCGATTTAAGAAAGAATCTCTGTACTCGACAGTACGTCCGAAATCGTTTAAGGGGTGGAATGCACCTGGCTAATTCGCCAGAACATTGTTTGTAAAAATATCGATTAAACAACGAAAAGCATGAAACATTGCGGCCGGCGGTGTTCTAGCGATGTACATAAATATTTCGATTATAGTTCTATCGCCTACCAAGAGATTTAAACTTGTTTTTGGGGCACCTGCCCAGATATGCGAATTATATTCAAGCTTTGGATAGATGAAGGCTTTGTAAATTACTGCCAGATCAGAAGGGGTGCAAAATTTCTTGCACCGTCGGAGAAATCCTAAGCACCTGGCAGCATTTTTGGCAATATCAAATATATGATCGTTCCATAAAAGGTGATCTGTAATACACATACCAAGTACTGACAGTTGACAAGTTTCATGGATGCAAGTTCCACTCATAGTCATATATAATGGCATCGGGGGTGTGTTACGCTTTAACGACAGGAGACAGCATTAAGTTTTCGAAGCATTAAATTCTACACGGTTTTTGATTCAACATTGTAGGTATAATGCTGTTAAGATCAGAATTAAATGAGCATATCACACGAAGCCGTTGAAGTTCCACATCCGAAGGACAAGGATGTGGATTTAGAAAGATTATGAGAAGCTGAGGGTACTGTTGTCGTCAATACAACTTGTATTGAACGGTTAGAAAGGTAATTTCCAATCCAACAAAGAAGAGATTCATCAATACCAAAAGTACGCATTTTCGATAAGAGAGCTTGGTGCCAAACTCTATCAAATGTTTTTGAAATATCAAGTGCAATAATCTTTCTTTCTCCAAAATGATGTAAAGATTTGTTCCACTGTTCGGTGAGATAAACCATGAGATCACCAGTGAACCTCAAAATCAAATTACTCTTGAAGGATTTGTCAATTCCTCGCAAGAGGCAGTACCCGCGAAAATTAATTTGGTGGCACAGGCAGGGATTAAACCCAAGACCCCTTGCCTGACAGTCCAACGCACTTACCATCATGCCACGGGTACTACATGGACCAGTGGACCTATTGCTACGAAAACCATACTGTCGGTCATTAAGAAGCTTCCGTTCTTCGAGATATTTCTTGAGCTGATAATTAATCAGCGTTTCCATGACCTTGGAAAGAAGGTACATGAGTGCTATTGGACGATAGTTAGAGGCAGAGGAGGATTCGCCTTTTTTAGAGACAGGCTCCATCCGCTCGGAAAGATATCTGTATGGTAGGAAAGATAAGATGGAAAAGTTTACGCAGTGGTTTTGCCAGCGATGAAAATTTTTATATTTTTCGAAGTTTCCAGGTCCCTAGAGTCGAAATAAAAGATTTTTAGATTGTGTCTGTGCGTGTGTGTGTACGTCCGTTCGCGATGTTTTTTTCGGCGTCTATAGCTCAAGAACCAGAAAATATATCGATTTCAAATAAATTATACAGATAATAAGGCAGAAAGATGCAGAAGGGGATCTCAAGAAAATTGCGTGGGTGGTTTTTTTACCATAGCAGTTTGAAAAAAGGTGCACATTTTGGATAACTCTAAATATCTTGCGAACCAAAAACGCTAGAGATATAATACATTGTAACGTGATATGAAACATGTATATTTAAAAAAAAATATATTTAACGGTTTTTTTATAAATCAAAAAAACAGAAAAAAAAATTTTGTCACCCCCAAAATTTTACGACTCAAACATGATTTCATCTCCAAAACAATTTTGTGCAACGAAGAATAATGTTTTTGACATCTGATAAAATTTTGAGAAAAATCCAATTGACAGTTTTTTTTATAAAAATAAAAGTCTAAAAAAAACATCACTCAAAGTTGGTAAAAATTGAATATCGATTCAAATATATTTTCAAAAACTTAAAATTTAGACTTCAAACTTATTTTATCTTAGTAGAAATATTGTATTCAATATTCTGAAAAATGTTGAAAAAAATCGAATTGACAGTTTTCTTACAAAAAATAAAAACCCAAAAAAAATGTATAAAAGTTGGTAAAAATTGATTTGCGACTCAAATATCTTTTCAAAAATTGTAGATATTGGATTAAAACTACTTTTTTCTTTAAAAAAATATTATTGTTAACATTCATTTAAATTTAAAAAAAAATCGAATTGATGGTTTTTGTAAAAAAAATATTAAAAACCTAAAAAAAATTAACAAAAGTTAGTAAAAATTGATTTTCGACTCAATAATCTTTTCAAAAATTTGAAATATTGGCTTCAAACTAATTTTATCTTATAAAAAATGTTGTTTTCAACAACAAGACAAATTTTGAGAAAAATCGAATTGATTGTTTTTTAAAAAATTTAAAGCTCTTAAAAAAAAACAATAGTAAAACTTGGTAAAAAATTACTTTCGATTCAAATAGCTTTTCAAAAATTAAAAATATTGGCTTCAAAGCTATTTTATTTCACAGAAAATATTGTTTTCGATATTCAGTAATTTTTATATAAAAATCCAGTCCGTTTTTTCATAAAAAATAAAATCTACAAAAGATAGTAGGCAAATTTGGTAAAAATTGATAGGAGTACATATAGACAAACTTTAAGCAAGACAAATCGACAGACGGGATGGGAAGTTATCAGTGTGGGTCGCATTCCAGCCTCTTTTTATAATTATATATGTATACCTATCTTTTTATCCAAATTAATGCATTTGGTACATATTTATGTATCGTCGTCCATACCTCAAGAACCAGTAAAGATATCGACTTTAAATACCAATATAACCATAACTATTGTAAATACCAACTATGGCCGTGTAGCGCTACTGGATCGGATTAACGAATATGATATATTTAATCAACAATTTATTGAAAAGTGTCTATCAAGAATTAATATCTTGGTACTTTTGTATATTTGTTTTTAAAATACTATTCTTTACGAAAAAGGATGCTATACACATATTTTACTTGCCTTCGCCTATAAAAAAGAATAAATACTTAGTACTAGTTAAAGAAACGTTCAACTTCTACAACTTCTTCTTACGTGTCACTTCATAACTTAAATCCAAAACGGACAAGAGCCAGACTGTAGGCAACACATGAATAGAAATTTTTTGTACTTAAACGAAAAAAATAAACTGAACGTAATAACTCCATGTTTGCGCTGAAAACTTGTAGGAAATAAGGAATGTGATTGGATTGTAGTAGGTACCTTTTACCTACCAATAACATTCTTTCACTATCATTATTAATATGTCATTGTCTATCTATCTGCATAAAGCTGAGCACCGTTTAAGACACCTACCTAACTAACTAACTAACAACCAAAAGGCGATCGCTTTACAATTCAAACATACATATTCTTCCTCTTTCTTATTTACAGATAATTTACTTTCTATCCTGGTTCTTCTAATATGAAATTAAAATAAGGCTATACAAAGGAATAAGCTTTGAACGAAATAGTTGTATACACAAACACTTGTTTTCGTTAAGTACGCTAAGAAGTCTATTTCACTTGCGGGATGAGATGTCCTAGGATGAGTTGTGTCTTGGGATGAATTGCGAGTTTTTTTGACAAATCAAATGGCATTTATATCTTTGAAGACAAACTCATTTTACAAGTATATTTTTAAATCTTATATTGTTACTTTTTTAAACAGACTTTTTCTATAGACTTTATTTATTTTACTTAGGAACCGAATACTTTGACCTTAAGAATAAATATAGAACATTAAATATTTATAGCATGTTTCCATTTCTGAGAATAGAACAGGAACTCTCACAGTGGAAGGACGATGAAATGAGGACATATATTTCAGTATAAAAACATTTATGTGCGAGTATGTTCAGAGTTTTGATTTTAAACAAAAAACATGTCCATATTTCTTTAAATTGTAATAATTGTTACTTATTTTATAAAGTTTATCTCTTAAATTCTAGAGAAATGCCATTTATTCACTTAAAATGTCAAACGCCACACTGCTCTGAAGGGTGTGGTATTTCTTGGAAATGTATTCACTTGACAAAGTGACAACACACTCAGGAGTATTAAATTCGTTTCGTATGCAGGTAAAAGTTTGGGATAGAATTGTTCATAGGTAAAATATAAGGAATGTGCTGCTAGCTGAAAAACTCATCAATCAATCCGAAAGGAATATGGGGTAGATGTCGGGTTAAAAGAAGAGAAAGCCTTGATTTTGTTTTTTGGAACGTCATTACATTGAAAAATCACAGGTGAGATACAAGTTTTGTAAGTGAAGTTTAACTTAGGTTGTGTTTTGCATGTTTTCGTCAGAATGTAATGCAAATACAAAATTTTAAATCTTCCTTACCCTCTAATTACCGACCGATTGTATTTACGTGCCTTTTTCCAAGGTCATTTCCATGACTTGAAAAATTATCAGCTTAAGAAATATTTCGAAGAACGAAAGTTTAAAAAAAAAATCCTTGCATAATCTTGGAGATAGTGAGATTATTGCACTAGATATTTCAAAAATATTTGATAGAGTTTGGCACCAAGGTCTCTTATCGAAAATACGTGCGTTTTTAGAAACTACCTTTCACCGTGCAATACAAGTTGTTTTCACTCAATTTTTTAGGACTGTACAGTGTACATTCCTAAGAACGGTAGTTATTGCCAAGGCATCTAGTAGCCTAATAGCCTAAGTCAATTTAAAAAAAAAATAAAGATATGCAAAACAACTTAACTCGAAAAAATATATATTTTCGTAGCGTTGGTTTCATAACTTAAGTTAAATTTAGTTTTAAAAATCAATTTACTATCGTTTGATTTGTCATACTGCCCTTTCTTGAGTAAGGCTAAAAACATTGGTATTTATGAAAAAAATATAATTTGGAATAAAAGCTTAAGTCAAATTAAAGAAATTTTTTCTCAAGAATTATTTTAAACAGTCATTTCAATTTTTCCAAAAACCTATTTAGGCGGTTATTTTAAATCTTCTAAATGTGTTAACCGACCGTGCGTTGGTCGAGTAAATATCTAAAAGTAGCTTTGATTGAGGAGCGTAGGAACAAAAGTTT
Source organism: Eupeodes corollae (assembly GCF_945859685.1). NCBI lineage: Eukaryota > Metazoa > Arthropoda > Insecta > Diptera > Syrphidae > Eupeodes > Eupeodes corollae. The sequence continues at coordinate 19,845 of NW_026605749.1, read as the reverse complement.
TCTTCTTGTAATACATTTGTTTTCAAAATAAAAGTTGAAAAAACTGTTGAGGGAAAAAAAGTAATTGATTAAACTGAAAAAAATGCATTTAGAAAAAGCAGAAGTGCCTTATGAAGCAAAACGAAAAGATAAAGCCGTTGCGCAAACATGGAATCATATGAAAAATTTCTGATTTGCAACAGTGCTTGTGAACGCCATTCCTTATAAACTAGATCCGCTTTTATAAACGACAGCTCCGGACTTTTAGTTTAACTATTCACAATTTCGAGTCAAACTACGCGAAATGATTTATGTGTCACGAAGCTATGACAAGTCGCCGTGGAAACGAAATTTCATCGTGCGTTTATAAGCTACTGACAACTTTACCAGAGGAAACAAAAACAGTTACGTAATGTAGCAATTCATGTTCCAAAATTTTAAAAGCTATTCAATGTACATATGTCGGTGACAATAGCTGATCCAATGGCGGATCCAGGGGGGGGGGGGGGTCGTAGGGGTCATGTTTTCATAAAAAAATTTTCTACGAAAAAGAGCTAATATTCAGGTTCTTAAGAAGAATCCTTTAATAAGAGATCATCAATTTTATATTAAGTTGCCTTTAAATTAATTAAACTAGCCTTTAATTTTATTACTAAACTTTTTTGACAAACATAAATAGTTACCATTGAAGTGATTTTTACTAGCGACGTATAGGAACTATATTGCTAGTTTTGCTTTAGTAAAATTTCGAACTAGAGCTTTTAAAAATAATATGACATTACGGTAGAGAAGTCGAAAAAAGTGGGTACCTCGGTTCCATCAGTCTGTTTTGTCTTTCCTGGCTCCTACAGTCCAAACAATTGTGTTGATTGAAATTAAGGTTTTCAGCTGATTAGTGTAAGGCGTTTTTTTTTTTCATTTTATTAATATACGAAAAATAACAGCGGTCCCCATACAAATTTGTTGGTTGAAACATGTGATTTTTCTTAAACGTTCTCTAAACTTTGTGTTCTGAATTAAACTTATTTCTACAAGAAAAACATATTTTAGTATTGCTCTAGAAGGGTACCCCTCAAAAACCTTTATTTTGTTTTTAAGTTTTCTCAAGAGCTAATGGACCGATTTCAATAATCTTCTCTTTCTGTGCAAGCTCTTTTTGATGATTAAATTGATGATGATTTTGTATGATCAAAAATGTATTTTTTCTTTGATTTTTAAAAAAATATTAAATTTGTTTACAAAACTCGATATTTCAAAAAGAGATCAACATTTGTTGACGAAATTTAAATGTAAAATGTACATATATTAATAAGCTCTTTATTTAGTGCTTACCAAAAATATTTTAAGGCCAAATTTCAAATTTAGAATGATTTTCGAAACAAAAATAAGTTAATCTAGATTTTTTGACACATAAGATTGTATTTAAATTTTTGAGAAAAACCTATTTTGCAGACACATTTTTAAATCTAAGAATATAAGAAATATTTCTAAACAGAATTTTTGTAAAAAAAATATTAAGTTCTAGCAACCCAGTCGTGGATTTTATTTATTTCAAAATTGGTTTTCAATTGAATACAAAAGAAAAAATACAATTAACTGAATCTACTTTTGAATTGAATTTGCTGTGGATGCTCAAGAACCAATATTTAAACACGAATTTCCATAATATAAATTTCCCAAAAACAGCAAAAGTGACACTTTTGTTAAACTAATGCCTTATTGAAAAACATAATAAACGGGTCATATCTATTGCTACACAAGCTTTGAATATCTTGAGATTTGAAGTGAAAATAAATTATGTACTTAGAAGCACCTGTTTCTTTAAGTTCAAGAACCAAACATTTTAATCTCTAAAATTTTTAAGTTTTGTTGACTCTTTTAAGATCGACGAGTAAGCAGACTGATAGCGATAGTAATTATAGACTCCTGAAAATTGAGTACGAAAAAACTTCGTCAAAAAAAGCCCGACATTTCTTCATAGCAGATCCTCCCTCATTTTCTGGATTGTTTTATTTTCTTAGCGTTCTTAGCATAAATAGAAATGGATACAAGAAAAGTATATTTTTTTATTTTTGGAAAAGAAACTTCGTTTCAAAACAATTTCTGCGAAAATTGCAGCAAAAACCACCTAAACTATTGTGTTTTAGCTCTTAAATATGGCATATAAAGAAAGGAGTCATCCAAATTAAATAGTTAGACCATACCTTGCTGGACAATAGGGTTTTAAAATAATTTGATAACTAAAGTTGTCATTTTAGCAATTGAAATGTGTAAGGGTTAGGTTAAAATACTCCTACACATTATGTTATTTAAATTGTGTTAGCCTCCTTTACGGTGAGTAAAAACTCATTTAAGTGTGTGACCCCCCCTGATGAAAAGTCTGGATCCGCCCTTGAACTGATCAGCGGTGCAAGATATAACAAGTTGTAATTTTTGTTCGTGTTTGATGTAATTTTTGGTTGAGTTTACTTAAAGATTTTTAAATTCAAATTTGCTCAAATTGAAAAAGTTTTTTTTCAAAATATGTATATGTGTGGTTATATTTTATGTTATGAAATTTGAAATTATTATTTTGATTGAAGTTAATTTAGTATGATACAAATGTGAAAAAATCACACTGTTGATAATATTGCCCACCCCAGGTGTATCAAATATGGAACAGTAGGCCATATTTGATACATGAATTTAACTGAGCCTTAATGTATTTTTTTCTTGTTTTTGTTTTAAAGAATTATGGCTTCAAGTTCTAAGAAACCCACAAAACAGCTACAAACTTGGCTGAAAGAAAATATGATTAAAGCAATCTCTGCATGTAAAGACAAAAACATGGGTTTCTTAAAAGCGTCAAAGGAATTCTGTTGACGCCAGTTTTATTAAATTCAAATAATTTATATTCAAATTCAAATAATGCACACAAAATGCATACTTTTAGGCATTTTGTTCTAATAACGTAACGCTAATTAAGTTATCATATGTTTTTAATGAAGTTGAGTAATGTGTAAGCTTATTTTTGTTATTCACCTCTCCGCAAACTAAGTTTGTGTATTCACCACCGTGATTGTCGCTTTGACTAAGCTATATTCTTATTTTAATTTCTTTTGTAAGTTAGTTCTTAATTTATCTTGGAAGAATAAAGACTTTGTTAAATAATATTTTAAAAGGTAAAAAATTGGTTATTGTGTTTTTATTTCTTTGGTACTGCAAAGATTTTTACATTTGCAGCTTATTGTTTGACCCTGGGATTTATATTGGAATCCCCCCAACAAATTCAACGTGCCTTAAACAACTTTACGGCGTTTGGTAGCAGAGAATAATAAACCTTTAGATAAAGTGGTAATTGCAAAACAAAAAAACAATATACCAAACCCGTTTTCATTTTTTTCAACCACCTTGAAAAACTGATGGTGACGTAACGTTTCTCTCCTGCCGAAAGTTTTGGCACTCAAAGGTCGAAGACGAAAGGAGCACTAACATCAGGTGAAAGAGGCTCGATGATAACCGCAATTTTATGCATGATTGCTGGGGGATCGTTTGCACCACCAATGTTTATTTTCTAATCATCCATCCAGATGGGTTCAAACGAATTTATTCACGAAATGATTCAAGCAATTCTTGGATAAAGTGAAGCCATCGGCATCTTCACCTGTGCTTCTAATAATGGACGGACATGCAAGTCACACAAGGAATATTGAACTTGTAGACTTGGCTAGGAATAATTACGCCCACATTCTTTCTATCCCTCCGCACTCAAGTCACAAAATTCAACCGTTAGACAAGACATTTATGGGGCCCCTTAAAAAAATATTTAACAGAAGCAATAAGACGCTGGGTAATCAACAACGCAAGGGCTTTGACGAATTTCGATATAATTGAGTTATCCGGACTAAGAAAATATCAATTCGTGGAAGAAAACGAGGGAAATCCGAAATTATTTCATCTTCCCCTTATAAACTTCTTTTGGAAGAATCGATGAAAAAAAGGTGAACCAAAATTAAAGAGGCAAGAGGCAGAAAGAGAAATAAAAACTAAGCTTTGTTTCGATAAGAAGGTAGAAATATCTTAATCATATGATAGACTTCAACTTATTTTTCTTTGTATGGTTTATATTTCAGAAGATTCTAAAGAATTTAAAGCAAAGAGAAAAGAAGATTAATCGTAAAGAAGTATCGTCTTCATCAGAAATTGAGGAAGATTTCGTTCCAGACGAATCATGAGATGCGAGTCCTGATAAAAGCAACCAGGAAGATTCCAAATGCATTTACTGTTGTAGTTTGTTTTCGGATGATAAGGGTGGAGAAGAATGGGTGCAATGCGTCGCATGCACAATGTGGGCCCATGAAGACTGCTCGGGCAATGAAAATAACTATTTCAAATGTGAATTTTGCAGCAATGAGGCTATAGCATATTTGAAAACCATTGTTTCAAATATGGCCCACTGTGGTCCATATTTGAAACCAAGTGGGACATATTATTAGCCTTTTTTTAAAAATTAGTTGATTTAATTTTTCCCCATATCTGTTTTTTAACTTGCTATTTATGTTTTAAACTTGTAAAGACTTTTTTTTGACAGGAGGAAATCTTCAAAAGACACTTGGCAGTATTCGACACCTAGTAGTGTGGGACTCTTAACCACTAAAACCACCTCTTCATCAGGACCAATCTTGAAGGATCGACTTCCGATTTTTCTTTCTTAATTTTGTACAATCACTTTGGGGGAAGTTTAAACTTTTAATACTTTCCCATCTTTTTTTTTTAGACCATAAGCTCATGAGGCTTGGTTCTTCTTCATCTCCGAACATGGTTTCTTATGTTCAAGACGGACTCCATTTCAGAATTAGTATTACTTTGCAGTCTCTGGTTGTGCGATACAGCGTATTTTTTAACAACTTCTGTAATCATTTCTATTTGTAAGTCACGATGTAGATCGGTATTTCTTATGTATCAAGGTGCATTAACTATAACTATTCCACGAAGGACTTTGTTTTGGAATTTTTGGATGATTTCAGTATTCCTTTTCTTTGTACAGCCCCATAATTGGATTCCATAGGTCCAAACACTTCCTTGTGGTACATCGGCTTCTATTTTCTTCAATTCAGAGTATTCTGGATCGTACCTTACTCTAAACAATCGGTCTGAGATGTACGATTTAAATATTTCAAAGTACTGCCTGGGAAGATCCCTTTGCTGTTTGTACTCAAGTCCCTCATGCCAAACCTTGTCAAAAGCTTGAGCAACATCTAAGAAAATAGTTGAACATACTTGTTTTTCTTCTAATGCTTTTTCTATTACATCCGATATTCTATGAACTTGGTCTATAGTGGAATGTTTATTTCTAAAGCCAAACTGATGGTTTGGGATTAACCTTCTTTCTTCTATGATTTTGCTAAGTCTCTTCAGAAGCAGTTTTTCAAAACCTTTTGCCATAATTGGTATAAGCAATATTGGTCTGTAAGCCGTCACTTCTGTAGGTGGTTTACCTTGCCTTGGTATGACAATTACTTCAGCAATTTTCCACTGATACGGGACATATCGGTGCTTAAGGCATGCATTTATTATATATTGTAGTTTTATGAAGGCTTTCAATGGCATTTCTTTCATAACCTGAGCAGTAATTAGATCGTAACCTGGTGATTTTTTATTTGGTATTTGATGTAAACACATACTTTTTATTTCCTTAAGTCTTGCAACAAACTGTCAGCTATTTTCAGTCGCGTTTGATGAGTATGGCAAACATTCGCATGATGTTCAGCGAAAAGGTTAGCTTTTTCTTTCGGGTTACCGATCCATTTCCCATCGTGAGATTTTAAGGGCGAGTTTTGTAACTGCGGTCTTTTCAGGCGCTTGACTGCTTTCCATAGCGAAAAATCGATTGAAGCATCAGTCGTTAAATTCTTTAGGAATGTACTGAGTGAATCATCAGCAATAATTTGGCCCACTTCATGGTCAATTTGCTCGATTGTATCCATGGGAGATCTTAAATTTATAAAACTTAAAAGCCTTTCTCTAAAATCATTCCAGTTTGTTTTCTTATTTACAAGCTTTGGATTACTTTTTTCTAGTACTCTCGATTCACTTAGTGATAGAATCACTGGAGTATGATCTGATGACAGGTCATAATTACCTTCGACACTAATGTGATTTCGTTTGATTACTTTAGCTACGAAAAAGTCAATAAGTTCTGGTATTTTGTTAGTATTGGGAAGGCCAGTAAGTTGGTGACCTGGAGGAATAGAATTCGCAATTGTATTCACGGCCTGCTTGGAAAAGTCTTTTGCCTTTTGTTGATATAAGTCCTGAACCCCTGAATCTTCTGTCGGGGAGCGCCTTGGTGGGCAGTATATACATAGCTGCTAACTTAAACTCTTTCTTTTTCATACCAATACTAATAGTTGTTACTTGCATATTTTCACTAGTAAACTTGGCTACTTCATAATGTTTTAAGCTTTCTTTAATAAGAATCGCCGATCCACCTCTTGCCTTGTCAGCTGGATGTGGAGCGTGGTAACATGAATAGTTTTCAAATACATTTTCTAGACTTTGCCCATTGGAGAAATGAGTTTCGGACACCAGACAAATATCGATATGTTCTAGATCTAAAAACATTTTTAATTCGGATGAGTGTTGTATAACACCGTTTGCATTCCATGTAGCGATTTTAAGTGTTCTGTCCATCATGGTTTTTTAAGAGCGACTTTTTCGCTTTGAAGTTTGATATTCAAGTCCTGTTTATCAATTCTTTTAAGAATAAGTTGTAGCATTTCCTTTATGGAAGTCTCTTTATTCTTCCGCACATTTTTAACAATCTGAGAATAGGCTTTCTTTTCATCGCTTTTACTTTGAACAGCCTTTTTAGGCGGTTCCTTCTTAGTTTTGTTTTCAGCAGTCAAATCGGTATTTACTGTGTTTCTGGGTTTGCAACTGATCTGATTTGCTCAAAGGACAATTTTTAGTTGCATGTTTTCCTTTGAACTTTACACAAGCAAACTCTCGGTTGCAGTAGTTTTGGGTATGACCAAAAGCTTGGCAACGTTTGCACCGCGGAACAACTTTAGATTTTCGGAGTGGTTCAATTTTAACAAGTATGCCCAAGATTGATCTTACTTTATAAATCTTCTCTAGAGTTTGTTTGTTTTGTCAAAAGTAAGCATGAATAAAGGCAGTAATCTCTTACTTGTCATCAATTCTCCAGAGGAGTTTTTAATTGTCTCATTCTTAAATAGATTGACTGCAGCAAGGGCTTGGAAGCCTTTTTGTACAAGATCTTCTTCTACTTCTTCGGGAGGAATGAAAATTTGTAAAAAACTTGTTTTATTAAAAAAAAAACTTAAGGGTATGCCATATTTGCAACACTTAGTTTACTATTATGTATTTTTTAATTGAGTAAACTAAACTAAACTTCGAGTAATGATTTGCCTGCTAAGAATGGTTAAATTTACAAATTAAATGTTTTACTTTTGATATTAAGCATTTATTTGAAATTTGTACAAAAAAAGATGTCTCGAAGAAAAATTTGAAAAGTAAAATTGATAGGGTAGGGCGTAGGCAATGCTAAAGCGAAATATTATTTCTTTTTATCTGATCTCAAAGAAAACGCAATCAGATATAAAACTAACGATTTAACAACGGAAATAAACTAACTTTCCAAACCTTCCCATGGGACCCGTCCTATCGTCATGTACAGTCATGGCGGAAAGAAAACTCATACCTAAAAAAACTATAACATCTCCATAGTTTCAGGACCTTATTTAAATCATTTTCCTCCAAAACTTTTAGCTCGCAGGAGAATTTGAGCTTGTGTTTCTGTCATGTGACATCTATCTTTGGTTAACGTAATACATACATGTATGTATGTTCATACATTTGTTTTTGAAGGATTTTCCTTTACTGAAGGCAAGGAAGCCTAGGATAATAATGAATAGGAAAAAATATGGAATAAATTTTCAAATGATTGTCAGCCACATCCTTTCAAAAACTTGTTGATAATGTTTTGTTTTCCTTCTTTACGATGTGTTGCTCTGCATGTTTCCCGCGATGAAATCTCCAAAGTGTTGTTATGGAACAAAATGTGCGGGCTCGATTTTTGTTTTTTTCATTTCATAATTCAATTTTGCCACCATATCTCATGGTACCATTTATTTAATGGTATTTTAGAAAACCGAAATAAAAAGAACAATGGAAGATTTTCTCGGAAATTGGAATGAAATTCTTGCTGATGGGGATGATTCAATGGTTGTGGAATTCCTTAGATGGGATTTGAATTGACTGGCAAAGCTACAAGTTTGAATAAAAAAAGACAATAGGAAAAATTGTTTACATGGTTGAAGAATTAGACATCTTTCCTCTTATTTCTATTTTCATAGAAATAGTGACACATGATAAATTCAGCTGGTGCTTATCATTCTGATACTTTGGAGCCATTAGTGTGTTTTCTAATGAAATGCGCTACATATTGTGAGTATTTTTGTTTTTAAAGTGTTAACAAATTACAATTAAATTTGTTTAGTATGCGGTGGACGCTAAAAAATTCAAAAATCAACTTGAACCACGAACAAACGACGTCACGATTGGCTTTAGATAACATTGAACCACAAAAGTTTGAAAACACTTAAGTTCCTCATATTCCAAAAAAGAATATTTGTTATGGTTTTGGAAAGTAACACCAATTCAAATAATATTTTTGAATATTTATTAATATAACTTTTTAATAATGTTTAATTCAAGACAGATTTTTCACACATTTAATAGGTCTTATTGTAAATCCATAAAAAGAGGCTGGGATGCGACCCACACTGATAACTTCCCATCTCGTCTGTTGATTTGTCTTGCTTAAAAGTTTGTCTATATGTAATCGTATCAATTTTTACCAAATTGGTGTACTAGTTTTTGTAGATTTTATTTTTTATGAAAAAACGAACGAATTACTGAATATCGAAAACAATATTTTCTGTGAAATAAAGTAAGTTTGAGCCAATATTTTTAATTTTGAAAAACTATTTGAATCGAAAGTAAATTTTTACCAAGTTTTAGTATTGTTTTTTTTTTTTGAGTTTTATTTTTTATAAAAAAACTGTAAATTCAATTTTTTTTCAAAATTTTATCGAATGTTGAAAACAATGTTTCTTATAAGATAAAATTAGTTTGAATCCAATATTTCAAATTTTTGAAAAGATATTTGAGTCGAAAACCAATTTTTACCAACATTTATAATTTTTTTTTAGGTTTTTATTTTTTTGTTAAAAAACTCTCAATTCGATTTTTCTCAACATTTTTCATAATATTGAACACAATATTTTTTATAAGATAAATCAGTTTGAAGCCTAAATTTCAAGTTTTTGAAAAGATATTTGAATCGATATTCAATTTTTACCAACTTTGAGTAATGTTTTTTTTTAGATTTTTGTTTTTTTTTTATAAAAAAAAAAAACTATCAATTTAATTTTTCTCAAAATTTTTTCAGTTGTCAAAAACATTATTCTTCGTTGCACAAAATTGTTTGGAGATGAAATCATATTTTAGTCGTACAATTTTGTCTCTAGCGTTTTTAGTTCGTAAGATATTTTTCAGTGTGGGTCGCATCCCAGCCTCTGTTTTGAAAATGTATTGCTTACAATTATAACACCTAAAAGGAAATGTTTTTATTAAGGTATTGACCAATTATTTATTATTATGTAAAATTGTATGTAAATAATTCAAAAGATTTCGTCTCAAAGTGTTCTCATGGTGAGAAAAAAAAACAGATAGCAACTTTGAATTCAAAACAGTTAATGATTCCAATTTCCAACAATAACTTCCAATACCATGGAAGAAAAAACTTCTGTTCAAATGGCAGACATGTGCATTCAAGATGACACAAACGTCTACAGGTTTTACTCAAAACCTACCTCTGCCTATCAGCACTTACTCTCACCTACCGGCGGTTAACATCGGGTGCCTAGTACCTCAACTGGAGATTGGATTCCAAACGTAGTAGAAAGTTCTTGGGGGCAGCAAAAGAGAGAGGGAGGGGGGTATTTCCACTAAGGCAGCTCTGATTTCATCCAGACGGCAGCAGAGGGATACCCAAGATGGAATCAACGGTGACGTCATAGCGACACATTCGAAGACCAGGCTTATGCACGTGGAATATTAGGTCCCTTAATAGACATTCAGCGGAAGAATTAGCGAAGGCTCTCCAGGAAATTCCATTGGATCGGCCAGACAAAGAGATTGGATAACTGCGGTATTAACTATTGTTACCGAGAAACAACGCTTATTTGGATGCGGCTTAGGCATTGGAGCCAGACTTAGGCAACAAGTCTCGAGCTAAAGGTACAACGAGTGCCTCATGACCATCCTTATGCTAGCCAGTACAAATTTTTCACATTTCAACGTCCACAAAGGAACTTAGAGTTCTCCAGATCAATCTTCCGTCAACCAGATTGACCATATTGCGATTGGCGCTTCCAGCATCATGGATGTCCGAACTTTCCGAGGAGCTTAAATTGATTCGGATCACTACCTCGTTGTAGCCAATAAGAAATCGCCTGTTTGATGATAAACGTCGGCAGTCAAATGTAGCCAAACAACAGGCACGCAATGGGGCGCTGCACAGAAGGACTACAGCTGCTCACGAGCTCTATGAGCAGAAGAGAAGAGAGGAAAGGAGAGAGCATGAAAAACGTGCGGTCGAAGATGTTGAGAAGTACAATATCAAAAATAAAGCTCGAAAGTTGTATGGCAGGTAAATCGAAATTCACAGGTACATAAACCTCAAACCGAAGGCTGCAAAGACGAAAGCTTTGTATATAAAAACTAAAGTACTCTTATGGAACATGAATTTTTAGTTTATTGATGGTTGACGGGCGGGAAAGACGAAAGTAGAAATAACATAGTGGAACCGCTGTCAATGCGGTTTTATAGAGGCAACGCGACGATTAACCGATTTCCACATTCAGGCAGGATGATCCATTCAATATAGACGACGAAACCCAACAATCCCGTTCCTCCGATTAAGACGAAGTAAAGATTCCAATACTTAGCTGAAGTCTAACAAAGCCGCTGGAGCAGATGAATTGAATGCTGGGCTCTTCAGACCATCTGGAGATAATTTGGTTAGGAGCATACACCAACCTATCTTTAACATGGTCGAAAGATATTATGCCCGATGAATGGAACCTCAGTATTGTTTGCCTGATATTGAAAAAAGGGTCTACTTAAGATCGCTGACATACTTGTCTGTCGTTATATGACAACGTCTAATGCCCATCGTCAACAACCTGCTAGGTCCTTAAGAGAAAAGTCCACTGTCGATTAATTATTCACATTAAGATATATCCTTGAAAAAAACTTAGAACATCAAATCGAAACCAACCTCTCCTAATCGATTTGAAGGCCGTCATATGTCAGTACACAGCAAACAAAAAAGTTGTCATATTAACAATCGTCGATAGTCAACCTGAAATTTGGCCAAATTGTCGCATTGACTAACAGTCAATATAACAACCATTTTTTTTAAATTGACTACTGAATAGTCAATAGAACAATTTTCGATTTGACAATCGACGATTGTTATCTTGACAACCCAATAGTCAAATTAGATTTCAGTTTTCAACCAAAATTGTCATATTAACTACCATAGTAGTCATATTGATTACCGCAGTTGCCATATTGACTACCACTGTTGTCCTATTGACTACCGCAGTTGTCATATTGACTACCACTGTTGTCATATTGACTACCGCCGTTGTCATATTGACTACCGCAGTTGTCATATTGACTATCACTGTTGTCCTATTGACTACCGCAGTTGTCATATTGACTACCGCAGTTGTCATATTGACTACCGCAGTTGTCATATTGACTACCACTGTTGTCATATTGACTACCGCCGTTGTCATATTGACTACCGCAGATGTCATATTGGCTACCACTGTTGTCATATTGACTACCGCCGTTGTCATATTGACTACCGCAGTTGTCATATTGACTACCGCAGTTGTCATATTGACTACCACTGTTGTCATATTGACTACCGCCCTTGTCATATTGACTACTGCAGATGTCATATTGACTACCACAGTTGTCATATTGACTACCGCCGTTGTCATATTGACTACCGCAGTTGTCATATTGACTACCGCAGTTGTCATATTGACTACCACTGTTGTCATATTGACTACCGCCCTTGTCATATTGACTACTGCAGATGTCATATTGACTACCGCAGTTGTCATATTGACTACCGCAGTTGTCATATTGACTACCACTGTTGTCATATTGACTACCGCCGTTGTCATATTGACTACCGCAGATGTCATATTGGCTACCACTGTTGTCATATTGACTACCGCCGTTGTCATATTGACTACCGCAGTTGTCATATTGACTACCGCAGTTGTCATATTGACTACCACTGTTGTCATATTGACTACCGCCCTTGTCATATTGACTACTGCAGATGTCATATTGACTACCACAGTTGTCATATTGACTACCACAGTTGTCATATTGACTACCGCAGTTGTCGTATTGACTACCACATTAGTCAATATGACAACTGTAGTTTCAATTTCCTTTAACCAAAGTTGTCACATTGACTACTAAAATTGTCATATTGACTACCGAATTGTAAAAAATTTCGGATTCCAAAATTGACAACCAAAAACTGTTCTATTGACTATCGCGGTTATCGGCTGGAAATTGACTACCAAATAGTCATATTGACTACCAAAATAGTCAATAGGATGACTTTTTTCGTTCTATGTATATATGGGACTTTTGAAAATATTGAGGCTGAGGTGGCAAGAATGGGTTTAACGGTTAATGAAGGTAAAACAAAGTACTTGCTGTCATCAAGAAAGGACCTTCAACACCTACATTTCGATTAAAACGTTACAATGGACAGACACAACTTTTAGGCAGTTAAGGCTCCGCTAAGAACGCAGAACACAACACCAGCGCTGAGATTAAAAGAATAATTACTCTTGCTAATCGTTGTTTCCTTGGGCTAAGAAATTTAAAGAAGAATTACTCTTGCTAATCGTTGTTTCCTTGGGCTAAGAAAACAAATAAGTACTAAAGCCCTCTTTTGAGCGGACGAAGTGTCACTATATAAAAACCTTATCATCTCCGTTCTGCTATATGGATTCAAAAGCATAGACTATGACAAAAGCGGAAGAAAGCACCTTGAGTCGTTTCAAGACAAAAATCGTTCGTCTGATCTACGATGCCGTATGCATAAAAAGCGTATGGAGGAGAAGGAGGAACGACGAGCTCTACGGGCTGTACAGCGACGTAGACCAAGCCAGAAGGTTAAACGACTGAGATGGGTGGGTCACTTAGAGTGCATGGAAACCAATGCTCCGGCCCGGAAAGTCTTCGAATCCACACCCACAGGACGGGACAGTAGAGGAAGGTCGCAAATCAGGAGGCACGCACAAGTGGAAAGCGACCTCACTGCGAAACTGGAGACATCTAGCTAGGCACCAAACTATATGGAGAAGTTTATTGGGTGAGGCTCTAGTTTACACAAGAGTGTAGCTTCACCTTAAGCAAGATAGTAAGTAAAAAACTTCTGTAAATTTGGAAATTGCAGTTTGAAGAACGGCTTCTGTTCTTATGAGCCAAATCCTGGGACGAAGGGAGAACAGAAAAAAAACATTTGTAAATAAAAATATCACTTTTCTGTACAGAACTGGGTTTCGTTCATGTAAGCAGTATTTGCCCAGAAAATATTTATAAGCAGATGTGCAAAAGGATTACGTCAAAAAAGTTCAACAGCTGAAAACTGTCAAAAAAACAAAACAATTCAGTTTATACATAACCTTCGTCCAGGGTCAGAAAGAAATTATAATTTTTCGAACACGATTCCATTTCACTTAACAACGTTCATCTTTAACTTCAAGTTTCATATCAAAGTGATATCCTAAACAATAAACCTACCTACAAACTGTCAAGCAATCAAGGAACAATGTCATAAACAATCCAATCGAGGTTTTTTATTTCAAAGAACCAACCAACAAACAAACTTCTTGCCCAACCCAGAAGAAAGTAATGAAAACTTAAAATACTTCGCTTCAACGTAAAATGTGTTGGGGATTTCCATTATTGCTGAATTTATTTTCCTTTGGTAAGATAACTGAAATAATATTAAACTTTTAACTTTTTTGTTTTGTTTTCAATTTTATCTCTTAAGCAAAGCTGTTTAAAAATGTTAAAAACAACCTTTTTTGATGCTTTTCCTTTTAATCCTGATAGAAAAAAGTTTCGCACCTTAGCAAGCAAAAAGGAACGAGTGAATAAATGAAAATAATTTTGCACAGAATCTCTAATTATATCCTTCATACCCAAACCTAAGCATCCTCTTTACGACTACTTTGATTTCCCCACAAGGGCCACACATTTCATCAGATTCAATCTCATCTCAGACTAGGATTTTTTAACTTATTTCTTTCAAAGAAAATATGAATTTAGATTAAACAAAAAAAAAATAGCTTTTCTTTCAAAAGTATCATTTAATTTCCTTTGAGACCTTTACGTTCATGTTTTTTTAATTTAACTTTCGTCGCCGCTACCACAAATATGATTTTATCCAATTTAAAATGATTGTTTCATAAATAGTTAGTCTAGTGTTGAATTTCATTAAGGAACAAAAAAGGGATGTTAAAGTCAATAATAACTTGGAAGAGTCGTTCAGGGCATGATGTGATAGTTTTTGACGTTTGGGAAGAAAGGAAAATGTAAGTCTTTTAGAATTAAGATAGGATGAAATATTGTTCTACGCAGTAAATTTGTTTTGAATCAGCGCGCTAATACAATACATCATTTTCAAAAATTTTGAGTTTTGCATGTTGGTACGTGCTTGTTTATTTTTCGAAACAATTGTTTGCCAATTTTCTTTGAATATGTACTCGTAATAAGGACCTTCTGGGCGTTGTATAAAACCCTTATAAAAGCTTACACACTCAAGAACTTTTCACCATCAAAAATTTCTTATGCCTCAAGGTGTCGTATACATAGTAGAGTAAGTTCGGATAATGTGCAGTACCCTTAATATTATCAGTCATATCTTTGAAATCAAAAAGTTTTCTGTTCAGATTTCGAGGTTTTATGTTTGTCTGGAGAGTTGGCCAGCAAATTTACCCACTCGTGTACTTGATTTTTAATTGTTTTATAAAATATTTACAAAAGTTTGGAAAAGTTGTAAAATTGGCCCTTCTGAAAAGTGTCGGGTAATGTGGACCCATGGGTTCGGGTATTGTGGAGTAGTGCTCCACTTTACCCGAAATGAAAAAAATAATGAAAGAATTCAATGAAGAACACATATC
Source organism: Eupeodes corollae (assembly GCF_945859685.1). NCBI lineage: Eukaryota > Metazoa > Arthropoda > Insecta > Diptera > Syrphidae > Eupeodes > Eupeodes corollae. The sequence continues at coordinate 4,561 of NW_026605749.1, read as the reverse complement.
CAAGTTATATTTATTGAAATTTATTAAAAACAAACAAAACAATAAATTAAATTAAGATATTGACTTCATATTAAGTAAATAAATAATAAATTCGTTGAATAATTTTAAAGGAACATACATTTTTTAAGATATTAAGTTATAAAAATAATTGAGGTACAAAAGTAATAAAAACAACGTAAAAAAACATAAATAAATTCATTAATAAATAAGAAAATAATTCATAAATACATTAATTTTAATAAAGATATTACACTGTAATCCATTGAATAAAATTATTTTTGTATTGCACCGATGTAAAATGTTGAATGTAAATTAGTACAAAATTAAGAAAAAGTTTTGTCACACGATGTACAAACGAAGATCGCGCTTCTATTTGGTGTGCATTTTTGATGAGCCCTAACCAAATCACATTGAAGGCATGGAAGCCATTTTTCACCGCTTTCGTCATCACCCCAAGACACATTACAAAAATTGCATTGGGTATCTCTTGAATACGGAAACTCGACAATTTCATCTTCAGAATCTTCAAACGGTATATGATGATGGCTATTATCATCTGATGATGAAGAACGGCGGCGTTTTGATGTAGATGGTTTGTCTGATTGGGCCAATTTAAGCTTCTTTGTAGCTTTTTTCACTATTTTTGTTTTGGTGGATTTTTCAGCTTTCTCAATTTGTTCCTGCAGCTGGTTCTTATAAGGGGAAGATGTCAAAACCTGTGATTCACATTTTCTTCCTCTGTTAGTTTTAGGCATCCTCTTTAATTTTGTAGGAGGAGAGATTTCCCATGGAGGAACGTGTTCTTCATAGTTTATCTGATTGTCAAGGCTTTGAGCTTTTACGAGTTCTTCATTATTTATCTGATTGTCAAGGCCTTGAGGTACTACCACATGTGACTGCTCAGATTCAGTTTCACCTGCTAAGAAATCAGCCTCCGAGAAAATATGCCTGTTAAATGGAAATATTCCACAACATTTGAAGCCATTAACTGCGACTTGGCCTGTTTGAACTTTCAGGTAAGCTTTTTTATATAACTGGGCAACGTCACCCAACCCGACTTTTCGTGATTTTTCTCTCATAAATTGCCTGATTTCTTCTTTGTACCATTTTTTTAAAGGTCCCATAAAGGTCCTATCTAAAGGCTGCATCTTATGGGTGCAATGTGGAGGTAGAGAAACAATCACTACAAAATTCTGACGAGCAAGTTCGATAACCTCGACGTTTCTTGTGTGGGTGTAGTGGCCATCTAAAATTAAAAGTACGGGGTGTTCTTCTGATAGCTTTGCAAATTCCAGAAAGTGATGAAACCATTCTGAAAATATTGAAGCTTGAATCCAGCCAGAGCTGTGAAAACTGGCCTTGGAATCTACGGGCGCATTGTTCATAAACAGTGGATTATTTCTTTTTCTCAGAAATATAAAGTAGGGTGGTATAAAATTCCCCCCAGCGCTCATGCAAGTGACAACTGTGACCAGAGCGCCACGTTCTGCTGAAGTTAAAGCTCCTATTTGGCGTTTTCCTTTTTTTGCCAAAACATACGGCTGTAAACAGGCCACATAAATGCTTAGGTACTAATAATCCAGTATCAAAATACTTACTTACTTAAGGTGGCGCTACAGTCCTGTGTGAACTAGGGCCTCACCCAACAAACTTCTCCATCTAGTTCGGTCCCTAGCTAGATGTCTCCAGTTTCGCGCTCCAAGTTGGGTGAGGTCACATTCCACTTGTGCGCGCCACCTGATCCGCGGGTGTGGATTCGAAAACTTTCCGGGCCGGAGCATTGGTTTCCATGCGCTCTACGTGACCCAGCCATCTTAGTCGTTGGACTTTTACTCTTCTGGCTAAGTCTACGTCGCTGTACAGCCCGTACAGTTCGTCGTTCCATCTTCTCCTCCACTCCCCTTCGATTCATACGAGACCGTAGATCACACGAAGAACTTTTCTCTCGAAGCGACCCAAGGTGCTTTCATCCGCTTTTGTCATGGTCCATTCTTCTGCATCGTATAGCAGAACGGGGATGATAAGGGTCTTATATAGCAACACTTTGGTCCCTCGAGAGAGGACTTTACCACTCAATTGCCAATTAACCGTTAAACCCATTTTTGCCGCCTCTGCATCAATACTCACAAAAGCACCATTGACATCACGCTGAGTTATTCCGCGATTATGTCAATGTCATCAGCATATGCTAGTAATTGGAGAGACTTTAGAAAGATAGTGCCTCTAGTGTTGACGTGTGAGACTGCACTATTCCTTCAAGCACGATGTTAAAAAAATCACATGACAACGCATCACCTTGTCTAAAACGTCTTTTGACATCGAAAGGTTCTGTTAATTTGTTTCCAACCTTTATGGAGCAGCGTGAATTCTCAATGGTCATCCTGCACAAACGGACGAGTTTTGCAGGGATGCCAAAACTAGACATGGCTCTATACAGCTCGTCTCTGTAGATGCTTTCATATGCGGCCTTAAAGTCGATGAAAAGATGGTTGCTGTCGATTTGGTGTTCTTGAGTTTTTTCCAGGATCTACCGTAATGTGAATATTTGATCAACTGTGGACTTTTCTATTCTATAACCACACTGAAAAGACCTATCAGGTTGTTGACGATGGGCTTTAGACGTTCACATATTACGGCAGAGAAGATTTTATAGGCGTTGTTAAGTAGACTTATTCCTCTATAGTTTGTGCAGTTTAGAGGATCTCCTTTTTTCAGGATCGGGCAAACAATACTGAGGTTCCATTCATCGGGCATGCTTTCTTCCGACCATATCTTACAAATAAGTTGGTGCATGTTAATAACCAACTTATCTCCAGCTGCTTTAAAGAGCCTGGCATTGAAGCCATCCGCTCCAGCGGCCTTAGTAACCTTCAGCCTAGATATGGCAATCTTTACTGCGTCTAAGTCGTAAGGACGGGATTGTTGGCTTTCGTCGTCTGTGTTGAATGGATCATCCTGCTTGACAGCGGAATTCAGTTCTTCGTCGCCGCCATACAGTCTGCAGAAGTGGTCCTTCCATATCCTCAGCATTGACTGCGGTTCCACTATGATGTTTCCACTTTCGTCTGCAGCCTTCGGTTCTAGGTTTATGTACCTGTGAATTTCGTTTCACCTGTTCATAAAACTTTCGAACCTCATTCCTGCTTTTATATCTCTCAACATCTTCGACCGCACGCTTCTCACGCCCTCTCTTTTTCATTCTGAGAATTCGGTCGGCGTTCCTCTAGCCTCTTCTAATCGTAGAGCTCACGAGCAGCTCTCGTCCTTTTATGCAGCGCCGCTTTGCGTGCCTGTTGTTTGGCTGCATTTGCCTGCCGACATTCCTGATCAAACCAGGGGTTCCTTGTTGGTGGCTGTTCGAAGCCCAGCATATCAGAGGCACTGGATTTCGATACATTGTGTTGGCGGTCGGGAACTTCGAGAGAGGTTGCTTGTTACTCGGTCGGAAAAGGATTTGTTGATCTCTGGTGATTGTAGCCGTTCGACGTTGTGCCATTTTCCAGCATCTCCCTGTTTTGCCTTGGGTCTAGAAATCCGAACTGCTACCTTAGCTACTACGAGGTAGTGGTCCAAATCGATTTTAGCTCCTCGAAAAGTTCATACATCCATGATGCTGGAAGCGTGTCTGGCGTCGACCGCAATATGGTCAATCTGGTTGACGGGAGATTGATCTGGAGAAGTCCAAGTTCCTTTGTGGATGTTGAGGTGTGGAAAACGGGTACTGGCTACCATGACGATTCGCCCCGCAGCAAAATCTATGAGCCTGAATACATTGTCGGAAGTGTTGTCGTGCAGGCTGTTCTTCCCGATTATTCCACCAATTATGGCTTCCCTTCCTAGCTTGGCATTAAAATCGCCCAGGACAATTATAATATCGTAGCTAGGGCACTGCTCATATGTTTTGTCTAGGAGCTCGAAGAACATATCTTTGGTGTTGTCGTCTTTCTCTTCTGTGGGGGCGTGCGCGCATATCAGGCTAATGTTGCCGAATGTAGCCTTGATGCGTATGGTCATGAGGCGCTCATTGATGCACCTATAGCTCAAGACTTCTTGCCTAAGTCTGGCGAAGCCAGACGAAGCCGCATCCAAATAAGCGCTGTTGGTTTTCGTGGTAGCAGTCACCATAGTAAATATCGCAGTTTTTCATCCTAATTTTGCCCGGCCCATTCCATCGTATTTCCTTTATGGCGGTGATGGTCTGCTTTATAGCAGTCTAGGGCCTCGCTAATTCTTCGGCCGCAGGTAGTCTGTTAAGGGACCTAACATAACACGTGCATATCCGAAGCTCGTTGTCCTCTATTCGGTTGCGTTGGTTGTCAACAGTAAATACGTCCGTATACGAGGCTTGTTGGTGCTTCGCAACTTTGGAAACTTTTACGTGGCCAGGAAGTCACCCCGACGCACCTTAACCTTTTATTAAGAGGTTATCTGTAATAAGAGGTTATCTGTAATACACATACCGAGTACTGATAGTTGATTGGTTTCCTGGATGCAAGTGCCACTCATAGACAGTGGCATCGGTGGTGCGTTATGCTTTAACGACTGTTTTTGATTCCCCATT